>NC_052158.1:32153282-32418867 GCF_902713615.1 Scyliorhinus canicula
AGTCGGTGAGTGGGGGGGAGTGAGAGGCAGGAGTAAGGGGGGGACTGAGAGTCGGTGAGTGAGGGGGGGACTGAGAGTCGCTGTGAGGGGGGGGACTGAGAGTCGGTGAGTGAGGGGGGGACTGAGAGTCGGTGTGAGGGGGGGACTGAGAGTCGGTGAGTGAGGGGGGGACTGTGAGTCGGTGAGTGAGGGGGAGTGACTGAGAGTCGGGTGAGTGAGGGGGGGTAATGAGAGTCGGTGAGTGAGGGGGGACTGAGAGTCGGTGAGTGAGGGGGGGAATGAGAGTCGGTGAGTGAGGGGGGGGACTGAGAGTTCGGTGATTGTGGCGAGGGACTGGGAGTCGGTGAGTGAGCGGGGGACTGAGAGTCGGTGAGTGAGGGAGGGACTGAGAGTCGGTGAGTGAGGGGGGACTGAGAGTCGGTGAGTGAGGGAGGGACTGAGAGTCGGTGAGTGAGGGGGGTACTGAGAGTCGGTGAGTGAGAGGGGGACTGAGAGTCGGTGAGTGAGGGGGGGTCTGAGTCGGTGAGTGAGGGGGGACTGAGAGTCAGTGAGTGAGGGGGGGACTGAGAGTCGGTGAGTGAGGAGTGGACTGAGTCGGTGAGTGAGGGAGGGACTGAGAGTCGGTGAGTGAGGGGGGGACTGAGTCAGTGAGTGATGGAGGGTCTCTGTCTGTGAGTGAGGAGGGTCTGAGAGTCGGTGAGTGGGGGGGGACTGAGAGTCGGTGAGTGAGGGGGGGGACTGAGAGTCGGTGAGTGAGGGGGTACTGAGAGTCGGTGAGTGAGGGGGGGACTGAGAGTCGGTCAGTGAGAGGGGGGACTGTGAGTCGGTGAGTGAGTGGGGGACTGAGAGTCGGTGAGTGAGGGGGGGACTGAGAGTCGGTGAGTGAGGGGGGACTGAGAGTCGGTGAGTGAGGGGACTTAGAGTCGGTGAGTGAGGGGGGACTGAGTCGGTGAGTGAGGGGGGGGACTGAGAGTCGGTGAGTGAGTGGGGACAGAGTTGGTGAGTGAGGGGGGGGTCTGAGAGTCGGTGAGTGAGGGGGGGGACTGAGAGTCGGTGAGTGAGGGGGGGACTGAGAGTCGGTGATCGAGGGGAGGACTGAGAGTCGGTGAGTGAGGGGGGGACTGAGAGTCGGTGAGTGAGGGAGGGACTGAGAGTCGGTGAGTGAGGGGTGGGACTGAGTCAGTGAGTGTTGGAGGGTCTCAGTCTGTGAGTGAGGAGGGTCTGAGTCGGTTAGTGAGGGAGGACTGAGAGTCGGTGAAGGGGGTGATGTCTGTGGTTCTCTATCTCGATTTTCCTGTCCTGATTCCTCTTTCTTTCTCTCTCAGTTGCCCCCATCGTGTCCTTTACCCGTCTGGGTGATTCTAACCGGCTTTCCTGTGTCGTCACCGGATTTTACCCTCAAGCCATCGAGGTGAATCTGTGCAGAGACGGAGTGGTAATTGATGAGACCCTGTCCAGTGGAATCTTACCCAATCACGACAGGACCTACCAGATCCGGAAATGGGTGGCGTTTGATCCGGAGGACAAGGCTGAGTATTCCTGTCAGGTGGAACACAGCGGACTGAATGAGACACTGGTGGTGATTTATGGTAAGACCATTTCTCACTGTTAGAAGGACACAGCCTCAGATTAGGGTCACAGGAGGGAGGGTCAGTGTTGAGCTGGCAACCCAGGATGGGCTGAAGCCCACAGAACAGAGAACAAAAAAATCATAAATTTCAATGTGTCAGAGTCTTCACCCCACTTACTGAGTGAGCCTATCCTGGGATGTTACAGTAATACATGGCTCAGTAAATCATATGGTCATCTGAATTAGAGCAGCAGTTGGCAATTTCTCCCCTCGATCCTGCTCCACCCTTCACTAAGATCATGGATGACATGATTGCGACCTCAACTCCACATAACCACCTCCCCTTTCCAACCATTGAGTCCATTTTTTATCAAGTCTATTTTGTCATAATATACACATCAGTATATAATGGTGCAGACACACACTGACTGACACACTGCAAGACCAATCAACATACACAACACCGCAGCCAATCACCAGTTAGAGCACGCTCACTATAAAGCCAGAGGGCACTAGTTTTCCCGCTCATTCGGGATGCAGCCTCTGAGACGGACAGAGCTCGCAGCTCGTAGCACAAACCTTCATCATGTGCTAACAGATTAGACTGGTCAGGATAGGCATAGGTCTTCAGTTAATCTAACATATTGTCGACCCACACTGCAAGTATGTTCAACAGTTCTTCGTTTAATTAAATAGTGTTGTACTTTTACAAGTGCTGGTAGCCTGTCTATGTTACTGCTAAGATAAACGCAGTCTCCACAGATCCAGAGTACCCAACACATCATGGTACCAGTACGTGATGTTAAAATTTATTAGACCTACCTTCAAGTGATCTGCCTCTGACCTGCAATAAGGACAGCGTCCACCCCCCACCGCCGCTCCGCATCACCGGCAACCTTCAAACAGCGGTTCCAGCTTTACCTTGAAGCCACAGACTTGGAAGCTGCTTCAGACGCCAGGAAGATTGCTCTCTTCCTCTCCACGGCTGGGGACCACTCCATTCATATCTTCAACTCTCTCACTTTTGCTGAAGGTGAAGACAAGTCCAAATTGAAGACGGTTCTCCTCAAATTTGACAGTTACTGTGACATCGAGATAAGTGAAAGTTTCGAGCGCTTTGTCTTCCAACAGCGTTTGCAGGGTAAGGATGAACCTTTCCAATCTTTTCTCACCCGCCTTCGTATCCTTGCCCAGTCCTGTAATTACGGATCCACATCCGACTCCATGATACGCGACCAGATCATTTTCGGTGTACAGTCGGACCTCCTAGGCCAGCAGCTCCTCAAGGTTAAACAGCTCATCCTTACGATTGCCATCGAGATCTGCGTTCTGCATGAACACGCCACTAGCCGATACTCGCACATTCAAGCGGCTGAAACGGCGCGGCAAGGTCCCTACGAGGCAGAACGGGTGCAAGCAATCAAGCAACTCCAGAGCCTCAGCCTGGATCAGGGCGGCCATTTTGTGCGCTTTTCACGGCCTCCAGCGCATGCGCGCACTGAATGAGAGGACGGCGGCGCCAAAGATCGCACTGTGCAGGAGCGCACAACGTACGACCGCACCGCACATGCGTGGTGGCTCGCCAAGCGTTCTGACATCACGACCTGCGCCAACTGTGACTCCACCCACTTAAAGAGGCAATGTCCTGCAAAATCCCGATGCTGCCTATAATGTGGCAAGCTTGGCCACTATGCTGCCTTATGCAGGTCTGCTCAACCTACTACCTCTCGTCGCTCTAACCAGCTACACAGGAATGTCCGCGCCATCCAGCCCACGGTCACCGAGTCCGATTCTGACCTGATGCTGGACCTTGACACCGAGGACCCGAAAGCACCATTCCGGGTGGGCATCATTACCAAACACAAGATGCCCCCGAAGACAAAAGTCAAACCTCTCCCAATATTCAGCATTGATCCGGACGACGAGTGGCGTGCCACCGTCACGGTCAACCGATCCCGAATCCGATTCCGCCTGGACACCGGCGCTTCAGCCAATCTCATTGCGTGATCTGACCTCGAAAGCCTCCATGTCAAGCCTACCATCCTGCCATCAGCCTGCCAGCTATTGGACTATAATGGTAATGCCATTGCTGCCAGTGGCTCATGCCAACTTGGAAGCGGTGCACCGGTCACTAAAGGCTAACCTGCCCCTTGAAATAGTGGGATCCTCCAAAGCCTCCCTACTTGGTGCGCAAGCATGCAAACTCCTGAACCTTGTCCAAAGGGTTCACTCCCTATCACTTGCTGATGCATCTGCATCTCAGGACACTGACTTTAGGATTCAGCTGGATGCCATCATCAACCGATACCACAGTGTATTCGAGGGCATGGGCACACTCCCATACACTTATAAGATCTTGTTGAAACCAAATGCTACGCCTGTGGTGCACGCACCTCACAGGGTCCCAGCACCCCTCAAGGACCGCCTCAAGCAGCAGCTACAGGACCTCCAGGACCAGGGAGTAATTTCAAAAGTAACGGAACCGACTGACTGGGTCAGCTCCATGGTATGTGTGAAAAAACCTTCCAGCGAATTGCGAATATGTATTGATCCCAAGGACCTCAACCGCAATATTATGAGAGAGCACTATCCCATTCCAAAACGCGAAGAACTCACCTGTGAGCTGGCACGCGCCAAATTCTTCACCAAGCTAGACGCATCAAAGGGGTTCTGGGAGATCCAACTCGACACATCCAGTCGGAAGCTCTGCACCTTTAACACCCCATTTGGGCGGTATTGCTACAACTGGATGCCGGGATGCCGTTTGGTATCATCTCTGCATCGGACGTGTTCCACAGGATTATGGAACAGATGATGGAAGGTATTGAAGGGGTTCACGTCTATGTGGACGACATAATCGTCTGGTCTACCACCCCGCAGGAGCACATTGATCGCCTTCAACGTGTCTTCCGACGGATCCATGGCCTCCGCCTCAACAGGTCCAAATGCTCCTTTGGTCAAACAGAAATTAAGTTCCTCGGAGACTACATCTCACAGTTGGGCGTGCAGCCGGATGCGGACAAGGAATCTGCCATTAAGGCCATGAAGACACCAGAGGACAAGGAAGCGGTCCTCCGCTTCCTGGGCATGGTCAACGTTCTAGGGAAATTCATCCCTAACCTCGCCTCTCACACCACGGCTCTCAGGGACCTGGTCAAGAAGACGACAGAGTTCCAATGGTTCCCTGCCCACAAACACGAATCGTGGGAACTCAGGGCGAAGCTGACCGTGTTGGCATTTTTTGATCCGGCCAAAGAAACAAAGATTTCCACGGATGCCAGTCAATCCGGCATTGGAGCAGTGCTCCTTCAACGTGATGATGCCTCATCATGGCTCCTGTTGCATACGCGTCACGTGCAATGACGCCTATCGAACAATGCTATGTGCAAATTGAAAAAGAGTACCTGGGCCTTCTTACCGGCGTCGTTAAATTCCATGACTATGTCTATGGACTCCCAAAGTTCACAGTCGAAGCAGACCACAGACTGTTGGTCAATATCATTCAAAAAGACCTTAACGACATGACCTCTCGCCTGCGGTGTATTCTCCTTAAGCTCGGGCGTTACAACTTCGAGCTCGTCTACACCCCGGGCAACAAGTTCATTGACACTGACGCCCTCTCCTGGTCAGTCACCATACCCTGCAACCCAGCGGGATTCATTTGTCAGGTTGATGCTCATGTGGCATTCGCTGCTTCCAATCTGCCTGCCACGGATGAACGACTCATCCAGATTCGTTGTGAGATGGCCGATGACCCCCTGCTCCAACGTGTCATGCGCCACCTAACGGACGGGTGGTTCAAGGGCCAATGCCCTCAATTCTATAATGTTAAGGGTGACCTGACGGTAGTAGACGGGATTCTTCTCAAGCTGGACCGTATTGTCATCCCGCATAGCATGCACAACCTTGTCCTCTAGCAGCTCCATGAGGGCTACCTGGGAGTGGAGGTGTCGCCAACAGGCCCGTGAAGCAGTGTACTGGCTTGGAATCAACGAGGACATAGCTAATGACATGCTCAACTGCCCAACATGTCAGCGATTCCAGCCGGCCCAACCAAGGGAAACCTTGCAACCTCATGAGTTGGTCACGTCTCCCTGGACCAAGGTGGGCATCGACCTGTTCCATGCTCTTGGCCGGGACTACATCCTCATTGTGGACTATTTCCCAAACTACCCGGAGGTGGTAAGGTTGCACGACCTCGCCTCAGCTGCGGTCATTCGTGTGTGTAAGAAAAACTCCGCTCGACACGGCATCCCACTCACGGTCATGTCAAACAATGGCCCCCGTTTTGCCAGTCAGGAGTGATCCAAGTTTGCCAGACGGTACAACATCACACATGTCACGTCCAGTCCCCCTTATCCCCAATCCAATGGTAAAGCAGAGAAGGGAGTGCACATCATAAAACGGCTCCTGTGCAAGGCGGCCAATGCTGGTTCTGATTTTTACCTTGCCTTGCTTGCCTACTGCTCCGCCCCCTTGTCCACCAGCCTGTCACCGGCTCAACTACTCATGAATCGCACGCTGCGGACAACGATGCCGTCCATTCGTGTCCCGGACCTGGCCCACGTTCCGGTCCTTTGCCGGATGCAGCTGACTCGGGCCCAACACAAATCGGCCTACGACTCCTGTGCCACGGATCTCCCTGCTCTGGCTCCCAATGACAACGTCCCTGTCCAGCTTCCAGATGGTCGCTTGTCCTCCACTGCTGTCGTGCTCAGACAAGTGGCCCCTTGTTCATTCTTGGTTCGTCTACCGGACGGCTCTCTTCTGCGCCGAAATAGGCGGGCACTGCGACTCCTTCCGCGCTTGCCACATGATCTTCAGGTCCTGCCTCGCCATCACGACGACCCCATCATGGACTTTGCAGATCTCCCTGTCGCTCTGCCACCCTCTAAGTCTGACACAGTCCAGCCCATTCCAGAACCGGCGGCTCTTGACCCACCCTTGAGGCGGTCAACCAGAATTCGTCGCCCACCTCAGAGACTAAATTTATGAACTGTCTGAATTCATGGACTCTGAATTGTTTTGTTGCTCTCTTTAATCAACTCACTGGTTTGCACATAATGTTGTTCTATCTACTATTTTGTTGCATACTGTTCACCTGCACACAACACCTTCCAATGTAAATAGATTAGTGTTTATGTACATAGTCTTGTAAATATGCTTGCACATGCCACACGGATATATTATTTATTACTATGAACACATTTTTTTATAAAAGGGGGGGGAAGTCATAATCGGCACATCGGTATATAATGGTGCAGAGACACACACTGACTGACACACTGCAAGACCAATATATCTTTTACGCAGATGGGCATGCACTTTAAATATGGCACCACGGCCTTGCCAGCTCTATCAGGCCCTGACATGCCAGAATGACGGCAGACACCCCCCCCCCCCCCCCCCCCCCCCCCCCCAGATCTGTGCTCAGAATCCCTGAAAATGTGGTCTGAATTCCCGGTTATGTTTCTGGTGAGAAACACATCTGAACTGCTTCTAAAGCATTTACATCCTTTCCTACATAAAGACACACAGACTGTGCACAGTATTCCAGATGTGGCCTCACATGTACAACCACAACAAAACATCTCTACATTTATATTCCATTTCATTTGCAATAAATGGCAAAGTTCCATTTGTCTTCCAAATTGTTTGCTATCCCTGTGGACTAACATTTTGTAATTCCTGTACCAGGACACCCAAAGTTCTGTAATCTCTCTACTGAAGTAATAGGAGGCCTTGTGGCACAATGGGTAGCTCCCCCTATCACTGAGGCAGAAGCTTCAAGTTTGTGTCCAATGTCAGGACTTGGTGGTCATGGAAACAGCATTCAACACAATTCACAAGTTGATAATCAGCTCGGAAATCCTTCCACACTATTGCCCAAAGGGTAAAAAAAAGTACATAGGTGTGAAGATACGCAAACAACATTTAAATATTATGTTGCATTTCAGTTCTTCCTACCACCGTGGACAAGTTCATGCTTATCCCACGTATGACCCCAATGTACGGCAGAGAACTGGAACGAGATACCACAACAATTTTGCAATTTGGAAACTGCGAGGAGGAAAGGCTACCTGCTTTCCCCGGCACCATCCCATCCGAGAAGTAATTCCGCTGACAAATATAGATATTTTTTCACTGAAAAGAAACTTTATTATTAACACAGGACAAACTACATTAACATTGCCAAAAATACCTCACAGTTAACAGTTAAACAATTCTTAACAACAAAATGAAACACTTTAACTTCTAACATTCCTTCTCTATCTCTAATTAGGCAAAGCCCATGACAGATCAAAAGACACTTGTAAATAAAGTCAGCAAACACAGAGATATTTACAGTGCTCTTTGTGGAGAATTGCTTTCAGCGAAGGAACGAGACCCTTTCCAGGTCCAAAGACCTGGCTCCTCCCATTAATTACATCATCTGTGTCCCACTAACTGTCTTATAACCATCGTACAAAGGTTAAACACTTCCCCTCAATTATCTAAACCCCAGGGAGACTTGTTTCTGTAAACAAAACTCCATTAACCCTCTATAGGAAAGCAATTGGTTATAATCAACTATTATCACACTTTTACAACATCTTAATTGCATCCTTTGCAGACTCACCACCTGCTTGACTGTTAAACCCGGATTTATAAAAAAATTATTTCAACAGGTAAAAAAAAACTTATATATATATATATATATATAAAACAATTTCCTACATTGATCACACCATATTTCACTCCCATTTGCCATATTTTTTGCCGAGTCATTTAACCTGTCTATATCCCTTGCAGATTTCTTATGTCCTCTTCACAAAATTTCTTATTTATCTTTTTGTCACTGTCACATTTAGCAACCAAACATTAGGTGCCTTCTTCCAAATCATTGATATAAATTGTAACTAGTTGAGACTCCAGCATTGTTCCCCATGGCACTCCACTACTCTCACCTTGCCAAGCTGAAAATTACATTTTTATCCCTCCTCTGTTTGCTGTTAGGTAACCATCCTTCTGTCCATGCTAAAATGTTATCTCTTGCAGAATGAGCTCGTATTTTGCATTGTAACCTTTGATGTGGAAAGTGCCTTCTGGAAATCTGAGTGCATCACAATCATAGGTTCCCCTTCATCCATGTTGCGTGTTACTTCCTCAAAGCTTTCCGAGAAATTCGTCAAACATGATTTCCCTTTCACAGAACATGGGTGGAATTCTCACATTTTGAGACTAAGTGTGGTAGCTGGCAGCTTCTGTCCCATTGGCCAGAATGGAGAAACCGAGTGCCCCAGATTCGGCACTCAGAACCTCATTAATTATACATTTTTCCTCAAATCTTCCTGGCAGCTGATTCATCCTCCTACCCTCAGTTGATGTATTCGAAATTCCCGACAGCAAGCTCCACCTCTGGGACCGCGGTGCAAACATATTCTGCACTTGAGGAAATACGCAAATAATGTTGGATGTTACCGAGTGGAGACCCCTCGAGAAACTCGGGCAATGATTTTCCAGCCCCACCTTGCACTCCATTCCTTCTTGAACTGTGATCCTTTGTTGTGGTGTGTGCATGTGTTCCACAGCACAGTCCTGTCCAGGAGGACAGGGACCCCTGTACTCTCAAACCCCAGGAACAGCACTCACCTCAAACTTTTTGGTAACCTTCACTCTTTAGCAATTTGGTTTTAGACTGATGTAGTTTCATGCTGGCATGATACAAGATTGGAAGGCTGGACAGAATGGCAGTGGGTGGCTGGTTTAATGAGCATTCATGAGATGCAGATGACTGCAAATGGCATTCATGCCACAGCCAGTGGGAAGACCAACCCGCCATTGGGAGAATTACAATGTGAGTTTATGCCAGTGTGTTTCTGACTGTTTGGCTCTCACTAGGTTCTCCAACCCTGCCCACCACTAAACCCACTACAGGCAGGATGGAAGAATTCCACCCACATGGCGAAATTCTCTAAAATTGGTGCGATAGCCCGATGTCTGCGTCAAAATCGGCGCGAACCACTCCGGCGTCGAGCCGCCAGGAAGTTGCGGAATCCTCTGCCCTTGAAGGGGCTAACAGCGGCGTGACGCCAATCGCGACAGCGTGACCCATCACAGACGCGCGGGCCGTCATTTACGCCGTACGGCATCGCTCCACAAAAGACATCCCCGCCGGAGACTCGGCAGAATGGCCACCCGCCGTGCAGCGCCAAACTTCCAGGAGTGGGACATCGAGGTACTCCTGGGCACAGTAGAGCAGAGGATGGAGGCCCTGCACCCCGACATAGCCGCAGGTTCGCACCACACGTCAGCCGGGACCTGTGGAGGGAGGTGGCAGAGGTCGTCATCACCGTGGCCGTAACATCCAGGACAGGCAGCCAGGGTGAGTGCCCTCCACAATTTCCACCCCCCCCTCCCCCCCCAGATGGACGGCAAAGCCCTAGCTGAAAACCCCCCTCACCGATCCCACCCTGGCTACCAAATTCTCCAGCGCTGGTTTTTGGGCGGGGTGGATCACGCCACGCCGGTCGAAGGCCTTTGGCCAGGCCTCCCAGGCAATTCTCTGGCCCCAATGGACCGAGCGGCTGCCTGTTTTCGGCCAGTCCCGCGGGCGTGGATTAGACAAGGTCCATACTGGTGGGACCTGGCTTTGTGGGCAGCCTGCGGAGTCCGCGGGGGGCTCGGGGGGGGTCCCCCACGATGGCCTGGCCCGCGATCAGGGCCCACCGATCTGCGGGCGGGCCTGTGCCGTTGGGGCACTCTTTCCCTCCGCGCCGGCCTCTGTAAGGCTCTGCGATGGCCCGGTGTGGGGAAGAAACTCCCTGCGCATGCGCAGGAAACACAGCAGTGCTCCTGCGCATGCGCCACCTCGTGCCGGCTGTCGGAGGCCCTTCTGCGCCAGTTGGCGCGGCGCCAGCCACTCCAGCGCCAGCCTAGTGTGGAGGATTCCGCATCTTCCGGGCAGCCTGATGCCGGAGTGGTTCACGCCACTCTTTGGCGCTGGTCTGGCCCACCCCGTCGATTGCAGGATAATCCCGGCCAAGGATTTATTTCTCGAGGGATAGAAAATATAAGTTGGGAAGTCAGGCCGAACCTGTATTGATTGTTATTTGAGCACTGTAGCATTGTGGATAGCACAATTGGGCAGCACGGTAGCATGGTGGTTAGCATAAATGTTTCACAGCTCCAGGGTCCCAGGTTTGATTCCCGGCTGGGTCACTGTCTGTGCGAAGTCTGCACGTCCTCCCCATGTGTGCGTGGGTTTCTCCGGGTGCTCCGGTTTCCTCCCACAGTCCAAAGATGTGCGGGTTAGGTGGATTGGCCATGATAAATTGCCCGTAGTGTCCTAAAAAGTAAGGTTATGGGGGGGTTGTTGGGTTACGGATATAGGGTGGATACGTGGGTTTGAGTGGGGTGATCATTGCTCGGCACAACATTGAGGGCCGAAGGGCCTGTTCTGTGCTGTACTCTTCTATGTTAATCGCTTCACAGCTCCTGGGTCCCAGGTTCGATTCCGGCTTGGGTCACTGTCTGTGCGGAGTCTGCACATCCTCCCCGTGTGTGCGTGGGTTTCCTCCAGGTGCTGCAGTTTCCTCCCACAGTCCAAAGATGTGCAGGTTAGGTGGATTGGCCATGATAAATTGCCCTTAGTGTCCAAAATTGCCCTTAGTGTTGGCTGGGGTTACTGGGTTATGGGGATAGGGTGGAGGTGTAACCTTGGGTAGGGTGCTCTTTCCAGGAGCCGGTGCAGACTCGATGGGCCGAATGGCCTCCTTCTGCACTGTAAATTCTATGATCTATGACCCCGAGAGTACTGTGCACAGCTCTGATTTCCATATTGTATCAATGATATTGTGGCACTGGAGGTGGTGCAAAGATTGATTCGGATGATACCAGAAATGTGCGGGATTGCACATCAGGAGTGGTTTGACAAGCTGGGTATGTTTCCTCTTCGAAAAAGCAGGTCAAGAGGCGACCTAATAGAGGTCTCAAAAATTATGGAAGATTTTTATCGAGCAGATACAAAGAGAATGTTTCCTTTTGTGGGGTAGAGCAGAACTAGAGACGATTGATATACGAAAGTCACTGAGATTGCTAATACAAGAATGTGGAATTGGCTACCACAGGGGCTGGTTGAAGCAGACAGTATAGTTGTACCGAAGGGGAAGTGAGACAGGTAAGTGAGGGGAAAAGCAATATCGGATTACAATGGTAGATTTAGATGTGGAATGATGGGAGGAACTCGGGTGGAGCACAAGCATGAACTGGTCGGGCTAAATTCTGTTTCGATGCCACACATCCTGTGTACTCCTGATTCCCTCTCTCTGAATCTTTCTGTCTTTCTCTGATTGTTACTATGATTATTTCTGCCTCTGACTTTTTCTCTCCGATTCTCTCTTTCTCACTCCGTTGATTCTCCTGATATCACTTTCTGTTTGATTCTCCCTCTCTGACTCTCTCTCTGTGATTCACTCTTTCTCACGTATTCTGATTCCATTTTTCTCATTCTTGATTCTCTCGCACTCCCTCTCTCCTGCCCCTCTAACAGGTCTGAAATCCCAGGTTATGGTTAATGTTAGGATTGTCTTTGGAGTCCTCGGGATCATCGCTGTGGTTGTCAACGCCGTTGTGGTTGTCATCATCTACTTGAAGAAAGGTAGGAATCGGAGAGACATTGACAGTTCCTCATTGGGGGAGGGGGGAATGTGTCTATGGTTCTGGAACGATCAAGGGGTGAGCAGTTCAGACTGAGGGAAAGGGCTCGGGTCAGGGTGCGAGTGAGGGTCTCGGGTCAGGGCGAGAGTGAGGGTCTCGGCTCAGGACGGGAGTGAGGGTCTCGGGTCAGGGCAGGAGTGAGGGGCTCGGGTCAGGATGGGAGTGAGGGTCTCGGGTCAGGGCGGGAGTGAGGGTCTCGGGTCAGGATGGGAGTGAGGGGCTCGGGTCAGGGCTGGAGTGAGGGTCTCGGCTCAGGGCGGGAGGGTCTCGGGTCAGGGCGGGAGTGAGGGTCTCGGGTCAGGGCGGGAGTGAGGGTCTCGCGTCCGGGCGGAGTGAGGGGCTCGGGTCAGGGCGGGAGTGAGGGGCTCGGGTCAGGGCTGGAGTGAGGGTCTCGGCTCAGGGCAGGAGTGAGGGTCGTGTCAGGGCGGGAGTGAGGGTCTCGGGTCAGGGCGGGAGTGAGGGTCTCGCGTCAGGCGGGAGTGAGGGGCTCGGGTCAGGACGGGAGTGAGGGGCTCGGGTCAGGGCGGGAGTGAGGATCTCGGGTCAGGGCGGGAGTGAGGGGCTCGGGTCAGGGCGGGAGTGAGGGGCTCGGGTCAGGGCGGGAGTGAGGGGCTCGGGTCAGGGCGGGAGTGAGGGTCTCGGGTCTGGGCGGGAGAATTGGGCTCAACATTCTGTTAGAGGGGCTCAGTATGAGAAAGGGTCAATCTGTCCCTTTCACTCGGGGTTCCAGCATCTCTGAATTTCTTTCAGTTTTTCGTCACTCACTGAAAATTCCTTGTTTAACATTCCTTGTTTTACAGGGAGAGGGAAGAGCGTCTAAAATCCTACAGAACAGTAAGCTGATGATCAAACACCCTCTGAATCTGTGTGTAACTGTGTGAATCATTCTTCATTCTACTTCAGGCACACTGAGTAACTAATTGTTCTCTCTCTCTGAATGTGTGTGTCATCCTCTGTGTTTGTTTCTGTGTGTGTGTATCACACCCTCTGAGTGTACATGTATGACTGTGTCCCTCTGCTTCAGTAGGTATGTGTGTCACCCTTTCACTCTGTGAATCCCTCTCTCTCGTCAGTCCGTCTGTCTTGCTCTCTGTCTGTGTCTGGCGGTGTGTGTATAACCCTCTTACTCCATGTTTGTGACTTTCTGTCTCCTTCTGTTTTTGTGTCTTGCATGCTGTTTCTGTCTCTCTGAATGTGAATTGTTTGTATAAGGCCTCTTTTATTAACAGCGTCAGATAAAATGGAATTCTCATCCACCTGCGCTACCAGTGCCTGAGGTATGAATAATGTCGATTTATGTTGGGAGCAAATGCTTCTAGTTGGTACATCCTAGTTGGTGTAATAAATGTACAATCTGGAGGGTGGAATGGGAGCTCAGTGCATGTTCCTCAGTGTATAGTCATTAATGAGAAGCTCATTCAATTCAACACTGAGCTTTGAGACTGGCCTTTGAGAAATGACTGGTCTACAGTCTGAGGATGGAGATATCCTGGAGAGTTGGGGGGTTGCAGGGCAGGAACATCTCATTTGAGGCTGATGTCTCTTTCAGACTGGCCTTGAGGAGGTGGCTGGTCCTGTACAGTCTAGGGGTTGGGAGGTTTGAGTCTGGAAGCATCTAATCTTCGATGTGGCTTCCTGTCAGCTGATCAACATCCTTAAGGGAGTTCAGATGCCCAGAGCATCCGTTAAAATAGATTACTGGGGTTTAATGTTGTTGCTCTCCCGGGATTCTGAATTACTGAAAGGAGTTTGTAGGATGTTGTGCACTGGGAGGGGTATGGATCTGATGGAGAACTTGTTTTGGACTCCAGACATTGAAGAGATTTACTGATCTTGGAGAGATTGCAATGTAGATTTAGCAGAATGATACCTGGTGGCCCAATGGTTAAAGTAGGAGGAGAGGTTAAAGAAGTTAGAAGGTCAAGGGCAATTTGATTGAGGCTTTCAATATATTAACAGAAATGGAGTAGATAGAGTGATAAACCATCCCTGCAGTTTGGGAGGCTTGGAGGGGGCATAGTCTAATTGAAACCTGCCTCATGGAAACCGAAATTTGGAAATACTTCTGCACAAAACGGGTTGTAATGTTTTGAAACTCCCCTCCTGAAATTGAAATTGATGATCAATGAACTGCTAATACATCCGCTTGAAAACCCCGACAAATCAAAAAAATTAGCAATGAGACAAATATAGAATATATATGGATATAGGTTTCACACACCAGGCAAGTTATCAATCAATGATGGGACATGCTTTAGCGGGTAACTGGTGTTCCTGTGCCCTTCACTGGTTTCTGCTGGTGTTTGTGAGGTGGGTCTGTTGGATTTTGCTGCTGGTATTTTTTGGGTGCTGTTGGGCCTGCTGGAATTTGCTGTCTTTCTATAACCACCCATGTCTTTCTCTTCCCCCAGTGTCCTCCTGTGTCCTGGGCTGGGAACCCAATGTTGCACTGCCGGAAATCATTTGGAGGAGTGGAAAAGAGCATTGAGCGCCATTGACTCTTTGACAACATTCAAAAATACGAGTTATAGAAAATGAATAAAGTTGTTTATAATTAAATAAATAAAGCCAGAGTGAGTGTGTCCGATCTGAAGTTAACATCTCAGTCACCCAGCCTGAGTTTGAATTAAGAGGGCAGTGAGCCCCATATGATGACCAGGATCAAGTGGATGAAGGGAGTATAAAATAAAGGACTGGGTAGCTGATGAATTCTGAGGGCATGTTCGAACCACCAATGTTGCAGACAAATTGTTACAGCAAAAGATAATTAAAATTTCAGAGGCAACGGCAACCTCCAAAAATCAGCCTTGAAGATTGTTCAGTAAACCTCATGTGCATAGACGAGGAGAGACTGAATGGGAAGATAGCGACAATGGTACCTGGGAACGGGTTTAAATAGATTAAGGAGGGACACTGTCTTGTCTTCTCCCCCACATTGGGGTCAGACCCCAAAACCGGTCCATTAACATGTTGATTATCTGAGACCTTGAAATGGCTGTCTCGGCCAGAATGGGAGGTGGCACTCAGGGCGTACCTAAGCCATAAATGGCCCAAATGGATAAATCATTTTGGGAAAGAATTAAAGGGCCTGGGACACACTGGACAGCGACAGTGGGAAGAAGCCCATAGGTAAATGCATGCCTAAAAGTGAGACACCCGTGGCAATACTTACTTACACCCGAGAATTAAATGATAAAGAAATGGAGATTGAAAATTTAAAGTGAGGGCAGCACGGTGGCGCAGTGGTTAGCACTGCTTCCTATGGCACTGAGGACCCGGGTTCGATCCTGACCCCCGGCCACAACAACAATCCCAAAGGCAAAGACCCAGTCCACTGGTGCTCCTTCCCTTGGAAGGACCACAGATGCAGGAATAGGGATATGCCTCCATGGCCCCTGTTACAAAGGCCACATAATGTTTTACATCAATTTCTTCCTTTTGCAACCTTGAGATTTACTTCGTGCTGCATGGTAGTGATAGTATCACTACTTTATGATCCTCTGCAGTACCGCCTGTCATATCCACCTTTTCCTTTGCAGTCTTTATAACCATTGCTCCTGCAATGTCCATAATTCTATTTTCACTGATGCATGAATCCTGCTGTAGAAATGTGAGGTCAGTTTGAAAACTATTGATATATGAAGCCAATGCAATAATGTAGGTTTCATAGATGCTGGCATTTCATTTTTTATACGTCCATAGTTGTGAGTCAGGACTGCAAAACTTCATCAAACTGTTTTTTATAACTTCTGCAACATCACTACCAAGGGAACCTTTGTGCTTGAATTTGCATTTTTTAAGCCGATGGCCAACCTTAATCTGGAACTCTCAGGATATAACCCGAGTGTGTGATGGTGTCAGGCCTCTCCGATGTCGGTGTGTTGCGCTGGGCGGGATGGTGTGCGATGACCTCTTGTGGATGGTGAGGTAGGAGGGCCGTCCCGCTGAATTCTTAAACATCCAAAATTACAAACCTACACTGGTGTACTGGGAATACCATAATTCTGAATGGATTCACTGGCCAGTCACAGCAAGGAGTGGATATCACACAGCTAGACTTCAGATTTAGAGGGCAACACGGTCGTGCAGTGGATAGCACTGAGACTGTGGTGCTGAGGACCCAGGTTCGAATCCCGGCCCTGAGTCACTGTCCGTGTTGATTTTGCACATTCTCCCTGTATCTGCCTGGGTTTCACCCCTACAACCCAAAAGATGTGCAGGTTAGGTGGATTGGCCACACTAAATTGCCCCTTAGATGGAAAAAAAAATAATTGGGTACTCTAAATTTATTATAAAAAATAATTCAGATTTGGAGGTTAATTTTGTTTTCATCCAGCCTTTCTCATAACCCTAAATGTAGAAGCAGAATATATTCTTGGCTCCGACATGATGACAAGTTTTGATTCATCCTTTGACCAGCAGATGGAGAATTTGGCAGAAGTACAGTGGATGTTCCCACAGGAGCTTACCCCGAATGAATATGTACAGTCGGAGAATTGTGGATCAGTCCCTCAGTTCTGACGGATGATCCACGAGCACAAGAAATTATTCAGCAACGTGTTGAGGCATTTGCAACTCGCAAACATGACTGTGGCCAAATGCTGGGAGAAATTGGGAGAGAAGGCCCAGACCCCAAGCCACAAAAGTAGTACGGCTTCCTCAAACAGGCAGAATGTGGAATTCTGACTGTAATAACAGGCTTGTTACGAACAGTTTGATGAAGTTTTGCATCCACAAATAATTCACTGATTTGGCCAACAAGAAAGATGAACGGATCCTGGTGACTGACAATTGACAATCGAGAATTAAATAAGGTTAATCCGTTGACCGAATCCCAGGTCACAGCTAGCCCTGAGACTATGTTAAAACAGACCCCACAAAATCAGTACTTCACTGTATTAGATAACAGTAATGGTGGTTTAGCACATTGGGCTAAATGTTTAGCTTTTAAAGCAGACCAAGGCAGGCCAGCAGCATGGTTCAATTCCCGTACCAGCCTCCCCGAACAGGCGCTGAACTGTGGCGACTAGGGGCTTTTCACAGTAACTTCATTGAAGCCTACTTGTGACAATAAGCAATTTTAATTTTCATTTCAATTTCCTTGCAAAGGGAATGCCAGTATAAATTTGCATTTACCTTCCAAGACCAATAATAGACACGGACTGCTCGCCCCAAGCGTTTCACAATTCACCTCTAGTCTTTCTCCAAAGACGAGCCCAAGGACTCAAACATTTTTCCTGGCCCAACTGTTTGGTTCAATGCGTAGACGACTTATTTCTGCAAAGAGATGGGAGGGAGGACCACCTACAGCTTCTAGCCTAGTTGTCAATGTTACTCACCTCCCTGGGTCTAAAATTGAACCCTAAGAAAGCTCAAATCATGAAGCCCCAAGACACATATTTAGGAACAAATACGTATTTATGGAAAACAGGAATTAGAGGGAAAATATGGAGAAACAATATTAGACTTCTTGTTCCGAGAGATGTAAAGTCCCTCCGATCCTTTCCAGGATTAGTCGGCTTTATCGCAAAAGCCGCTTTGTCGGTACTCCTCAAGAAGGACATCTTGTGGTAATGGATGGAACGACAGACTCAGGTTATTGTGGACCTGAGAAAGGCTTTCGCCAAAGCCCCAGCTTTAGAACAGAGAACATACAGTGCAGAAGGAGGCCTTTCGGCCCATCGAATCTGCACCAACCCACTTAAACCCTCACTTCCACCCTATCCCGATAACCCAATAACTCCTCCTGACCTTTTTGGTCACTAAAGGCAGTATATCATGGACAATCCACCTAACCTGAAAATGAATGAAAAAATGAAAATCACTTATTGTCACGAGTAGGCTTCAATGAAGTTACTGTGAAAAGCCCCTAGTCGCCACACTCCGGCGCCTGTCCGGGGAGGCTGGTACAGGAATCGAACCGTGCTGCTGGCCTGCTTGGTCTGCTTTAAAAGCCAGCGATTTAGCCCAGTGAGCTAAACCAGCTACTGCACGTCTTTGGACTGTGGGAGGAAACCAGAGCACCCGGAGGAAACCCACACAGACACGGGGAGAACGTGCAGACTTCGCACAGACCGTGCAAATCAGCAATGGTCATCACTAGAATTTTATTTCCACATTTTTATTTAATTCAAACTTCAGCATCTGTAAGTGGCTTGATGTGAACCTGGGACCCCAGAGTGCTCTGGATTACTAATCCAGTGGCAATACCACTACACCACCACCTCCCCACCTTTAATAATAATAATCTTTATTGGCTTACTTTAACACTGCAATGAAGTTACTGTGAAAAACCCCTAGTTGCCACACTCCGCCACCTGTTCAGGTTCAGAATGTCCAAATTCGCTAACAGCACGTCTTTCGTGACTTGTGGGAGGAAACCGGAGTACCCGGAGGAAACCCACGCAGACACAGGGAGTACGTGCAGATGCCGCACAGGCAGTGACCCAAGCCGAGAATCGAACCTGGGACCGTGGCGCTGTGAAGCAACAGTGCTAACCACTGTGCATCCATGCCATCACAGGCCTCAGACTCATCACTCCCATTTTCCCTATAAGTAGCAGCAACTGAGTCAACCACTTTGGCTGTTCTGAGACAAGAACAACATGACAGGATCAGTCGCATGTGCATCCTGACTCCTGATCCCCACGGAACAGAGGTCTTCTGCATGTGAACGGCATCTGTTCGCAGTTTTGTGGGCAGTACAGCATTTTCCATACATTATTGGATTAAACTCTATCTATTCTCAATGAACATTCGCCAATCCAGCTGTTACTGGACGGATGTATGAAAGATGGAACAGTACATCAGAACCGCATAGTCCGATAGACGCTAATGCTCCAAGGCCACGACATTACAGTTAAGAAAACCAGAACACCTATCCTCCTCGCAGACAATCTCAGTTACGAAGTGGTACAGGAGGAATGTCAGGTCTTGACAGCGAACAATTCCAACTGACCAAAGGAAAAAGGAAAGAAACCCAGGGCGCCCCAATCCGTAAATAATTTTGTCAACGCCTCCTCCATGGTGGAGGATGGCATTCGGAGGACAGGTTTTGGTATCATAGAATTTGATTATCATAGAATTTACCGTGCAGAAGGAGGCCATTTCCAGCTCTTGGAAAGTACACCCTACCCAAGGTCAACACCTCCACCCTATCCCCAAACCCAACCCAACACTAAGGGCAATTTTGAACACGAAGGGCAATTTAGCATGGCCAATCCACCTAACCTGCACATCTTTGGACTGTGGGAGGAAACCGGAGCACCCGGAGGAAACCCACGCACACACGGGAAGGATGTGCAGACTCCGCACAGACAGCGACCCAAGCCGGAATCGAACCTGGGACCCTGGAGCTGTGAAGCAATTGTGCTATCCACAATGCTACCGGAAGGCACACCATAAATCAACCAAAAGGGAACGTTAGAGCAGATGAATTGGCAAAGCAGGGCGTCCACAAAAGGGTGTCATGGTAACCCCCAATTGGTGAACAAATTGATCCTGTCACCGTTAATCAAATGAAGAGGGCGGATTTGTTAGAGGCACAGATGGCAGATCAGTATTTGAAACGAATCATAAATGAAGTGTTTCCGGAACAAATATAAAGCTAAAATATCAATAAAGGACGGTTTCATCCTTAAGGACGGAGGGTATGTGGTGCCGGCCCAGAATCAGAACCAGATAATCTATCAACGTCACGATGTCCAAGGTGTGAATGCAACTACAGAAAGAATTCAAATGTTTTGTTGGTGGCCCAAAGTAGATGGAGACATAGAGCATTGTGGAAAATTGTCTAGTTTCTGCCCAAAATAATCCAGATCACAATGCTGAGAAAGGAGAGCTTAGACACATGAGGCCAGTAAGTGGGCCATGAAGGAATTTACAAATAAACTATGTTGGCCCCTTTCCACCAGGTAAGAAGGGTTACAAATATATTTTCATCATCATTGATACCTTTAGTAAATGGATTGAAGCATTCCCTACCAGGGCAAACACGCCAAAGTAACAGCCGGTGTGCTGAAAACACAGGTGTTCACTAGAATGGGACTTCTCCACAGCATTGAATCAGACCAAGGAATTAGTATCACCGCTCAGGTAAGCAGAATGTAACAACCCTAGTGGGAATAATACAGAAATTCCACATATTTTATCCCCACAGTCTAGCTGTATTGTGGAAAGGATGAACGGAACCTTGAAAAGTGTGATTCAGAAAACTGTCCAACAAAATAACTCTATTTGGAATGTAGTCCTGCCCATTCTCCAAACGTTAGTACAAAATACCATATCCAACTCAACAGGCTTTGCTCCCCATATCCTGATGACAGGACCCCCCATGAGAGCAGTGGAACCCTTGTTGAGGTTGGATGTCAGAGCCAGAATTGGCAGCTGTCAGCCATGAAAAAGCTGTACAACAATTGAGGGAAAATACCCAAGTCATCCTTATGGCTGCTGCAGTTAAAATGGGCAGGAAAGGAAGGGCAGCAAAGGATATTTTTTATGGGAAGGCCAAGCTTGTGCATGAGATTGGGAAAAAACGTTATGCTCCAAATTCACCAACCTGGAATGTTTTTGTCCCCGAAATATAGTGGACCCCATTCTACAGTAGATAAAGCAAGTCCCTCAGTTAACAAAATTTCATTAGACTCTGGTAAAGCGAGGCGGTACCATATAACCTAATTAAAGCTATTCAACGCCCAGGGCAATCACCAGCACCATATGTTGCTGGATGCGGATGAGGGAGACGCTGTTCCATCTCCCGCTCTTCCCCTCGTAGAGAATGGAGCATCTGCGGGCACTGCCATTATCTCTGATCAGGCAACAGGCTTGCAGAAGTGCCAAAAGCCGAAATCTCGAAGGAAATCTCCCATTATGCCCCCAGGTTGGGAGAGAATAAAGGGTATGGAGAGACAATCAGACCGACACAATCCAAATGAAGAAGAAATTCTGTCCGATTGGCGAGCAAGATTGGTACGAAATTAGAGTAGGTATTACCTTTATGTTCAAAGAGGTGGACCACGTGCCTTTTCACCATAGGAGTGGTGGCGATAACAAGGACCTGGAGAGGACCGTCAGGTTGCACAAACCTGGTAGGAACGAGCTCCCAACAAAGAGTGTAATCTGGGATGAGAAGTGGTTCGAACTATCACGCGTTGACTTTTGTAAAGATACAATTAAGACTCAGAATTTTGTCGTAGATCTTCGAGCTTTGGTGACTGAAAGCATGAAACAGTTTTCAATGGAGAAACATCAACAAAAGTTATTCAACTGTGAGAACTGTAACAAGATCAGGATTTGGGAGACAAAGGATTGATTGAAGTGCCCTGACATGCCCAGGACCCAGTAATGGGTTGATAGTGATAACATGGATAAAGGTTTACATGATCATGTGAACCAGGAGTTAGTACCAGGAGTTTTAAATATTGTAAAATTGGGCTCCCGGATTGGGGTCTTATCCAGATCAAGAGATTATAATGGGCAGACTAAAATATTGTTGGGCCAAGAAGTAGGGAATGATGGGGAAAAGAGTAGAAGAAAGGGCTGTGTTAAATGATGCAGCAACCCTGTACAGTACAGGAATTTCTTTATAAAGTTAGAGTGCCCAACTTATATTTTCCAATTGAGGAGCAATTTAGCGTGGCCAATCCATCTAACCTGCACATCTTTGGGTTGTGGGGGTGAAACACACGCAGACACGGGGAGAATGTGCAAACTCCACACGGACAGTGACCCAGAGTTGCGATCGAACCTGAGACCTTGGCACCTTGAAGCAGCAATGCTATGTACAGTACAGGAATTAGACTTGCAAAATCTGGATGAAACAATTGAGAGTTTTAACAAGAAAAGTGAAAACTCTCTCAGGGAAATTAAACAAAAATATTAAACAAGAAACTGAGGTAAATGAAGAAAAATATCAAGCAGGGTTATATAATGATACAGACCAGGATCAAAATCACATTATTTTCAGTATTTATAGGAATTGGATGACAGAGCAATTGAGGGGAAATTTGGAAGAAGTGAATAAAGGATTTGTGTCATCATGGATTACCGAAGAGAAGTCACAAAATTTGCTAAATAGCGACATTAACCTGATCATTACAGGATGCTGACGTAGACAGCTAATTAAAGTTTGGTTCAATGAAGATTGTAAAGGGATCAGTGGAGAAACAATCGGGATGGTATGAGGGATTCCTGTCATCCCACCTGAAAAGTCTGAGATGATGGTATTTGACATAGAAAAAATCGGGATCATCCAGCATGATGTGTGGATGGAACACAAATATATGCCCCTAAACTCGGTAGAGTGGAGCAAAACATTCACAGGAACTATGGAGGACAAATGTCAGCAAGCCAACAAAATTATAATCTCCTTTTCCAATATACCTGTTATAACCTGCACAAGACTTCCAGGGCCGGACCAATTAGTCTACCCATGAACCTTGTTGAATATGAGCTTCCCCCCTGTGGGGCGGGGGCCCCATCAGCAGAGCAATGGACATTATGTATAAAAGATCTGTCAGAGTGGGAGCTGAGCAGTGTAGTCCCAACCAGGACCTGAGTATATTGGACAAATAGTTACTTCAGTCATAAAAAAACAGTTTCTTTACGTTTCTCGTGCGGACTCCACTGTGGCTTCAAAATTGGCGACAAGGATGGTGTGGAGCTACATATGGCGCTGTTAATCATTGGAAACATGCCACACTCGTACCGCTGGGGAAAGGTTTGCATTAGTTTCAAAATGCTGCTCGTTGGGAGACTCAATAGGCAGGATTCTCCCTTTTGGGTACTAAGTCCCAAGCCCGCCGGAAAAAGGGCGAGAATCACTCCGGACGTTTTCCTCAAAAATCAGGGGTGATTCTCAGTATTCCAGGGGGCTGGCAGGGCCTCGGCATACATCCCACAGCTCTGGCTTCTGGCGGGGCCCTGCTGCCCTGACAGCACGACCGCACATGCGCACAGCAGCCGACATGGCGGAACCACACAGCGGGCCTGCGCGGAGTGAGGTAGGTCAAGCATCCAGCAGAGGGCAGCAGAGCAGAGCTTCTGATTGGCTGTTCTGGGGACATTTGCATATGTGCAGTGCGGTCAGCGTAAGTTGAAGGTGGTTTGTGAAGGGGCTGTTCTTGAGTGACAGCTTTACCCGAAACACTACTCACGTACTGTCTCCCACCCATCCTCCTCCTCTAACCAAAAAAAAAGTTCTGTCCGTTGGCCTAGTTTCAGCCGTTCAGAGGAGGAGGAGCAGTCTCTGGGTGAGTATAAAAACTCACTTTAACCCGGGGATCGAGGCCTAGTTTCGGGAGCCGTTCAGAGGAGGAGGAGCAGTCTCTGGGTGAGTATAAAAACTCACTTTAACCCGGGGATCGAGGCCTAGTTTCGGGAGCCGTTCAGAGGAGGAGGAGCAGTCTCTGGGTGAGTATAAAAACTCACTTTAACCCGGGGATCGAGGCCTAGTTTCGGGAGCCGTTCAGAGGAGGAGGAGCAGTCTCTGGGTGAGTATACAGACCTAACGGTAACTTCCTGTTTTCCACTTTTTTTCAAACGTGACATCAGAGGGAAGCAGTGATCTGATTGGTTGATAACCAATCTGCCCCAAATTTAAAACTCGTAAACTTAAATTAAACAAATTAATTAATTAGAGATGGCTGGTCAGGTGATGTGCTTAAGC
Source organism: Scyliorhinus canicula (assembly GCF_902713615.1). Lineage (NCBI taxonomy): Eukaryota > Metazoa > Chordata > Chondrichthyes > Carcharhiniformes > Scyliorhinidae > Scyliorhinus > Scyliorhinus canicula. The sequence continues at coordinate 32,177,216 of NC_052158.1, forward strand.
TGCTTGATGTGGGAGCTGACAGATCCCATTGCGAGCTGCAGCGACCACATCTGCAGTAAGTGTTGGCTGCTCGAAGAACTCCGGCTCAGAGTTGATGAGCTGGAGTCTGAGCTTCACACACTGAGGCACATCCGGGAGGGGGAGGCTTACCTGGACACTTTGTTTCAGGAGGCAGTCACACCTGTCAGAGTAAATAGTTTAAATCCTGCCAGTGGCCAGGGACAGCAGGGTGTGACTGCAAGTCAGGCAGGTAAAGGGAACCAGCAGTCAGGAACTCAGGAGCCTCAGCCCTTGACCCTGTCCAACAGGTACGAGGCACTTGCTCCCTGTGTGGATGGCGAACAGGGCTGCAGGAAGGATGAGTCAGCTGACCAAGGCACCATGGTTCAGCAGGCCATTCAAGGGGAGGAAGTAAATAGGCAAGTTGTAGTTGTAGGGGATTCTATTATCAGAGGGATAGATAGTATCCTTTGTGAGCAGGATAGAGGGTCCCGCATGGTATGTTGCCTGCCCGGTGCTAGGGTGCGGGACATCTCTGACCGGCTTGAAAGGATATTGGAGAGGGAGGGGGAGGATCCAGTTGTTGTGGTCCATGTCGGTACCAACAACTTAGGCAAGTCTAGGAAAGAGGACCTGTTTAGAGATTATAAAGAGTTAGGATTCAAATTAAAAAACAGGTCCTCAAGGGTCATAATCTCCGGATTACTGCCCGAGCCACGTGCAAATTGGCATAGGGAGGCAAGAATAAGGGAAGTTAACACGTGGCTGAAAGAGTGGTGTGGGAAAGAGGGGTTCCTTTTCATGGGACACTGGCATCAGTTTTGGGACAGGGGGGACCTATACCGTTGGGATGGTCTCCACCTGAACCGAGCTGGGACCAGTGTTCTGGCGAAAAGAGTAAATAGGGTGGTCAATAGGACTTTAAACTAGAGATTGGGGGGGAAGGGAAAGTCAGGGAACCAAGAGGTGAAGGAATCAGTGGGAAGCGTAGCTGCTTAGGATTACAAAAAATCACGAAAAGACAGAGCTCAGGAGAGGTTACGATAGTCCCCATCTCACAAAATATGACACAGTGTATGGAAAGGCTCAGTAAACCAAGGTCCACCACACTAAGAAGACAAAAAGGGACAGTCAATAGGGAATTAAAGGTGCTATATTTAAATGCCCGCAGTGTACGGAACAAGGTAGATGAGCTTGTGGCCCAGATTGTGACTGGCAGGTATGATGTGATAGGCATCACAGAGACATGGTTGCAGGGGGTTCAGGACTGGCAGTTAAACATCCAGGGATTTACAACCTATCGAAAAGACAGAGAGGTGGGTAGAGGGGGCGGGGTTGCCTTGTTAATTAGAAATGAAATTAAATCAATAGCACTAAACGACATAGGGTCAGACGATGTGGAGTCTGTGTGGGTAGAGTTGAGGAACCACAAAGGCAAAAAAACCATAATGGGAGTTATGTACAGGCCTCCTGACAGTGGTCAGGACCAGGGGCACAAAATGCACCACGAAATAGAAAGGGCATGTCAGAAAGGCAAGGTCACAGTGATCATGGGGGACTTCAATATGCAGGTGGACTGGGTAAATAATGTTGCCAGTGGACCCAAAGAAAGGGAATTCATTGAATGTTTACAGGATGGCTTTTTGGAACAGCTTGTGATGGAGCCCACGAGGGAACAGGCTATTCTGGACTTAGTGTTATGTAATGAGCCAGAATTGATAAAAGATCTTAAAGTAAGGGAACACTTAGGAAGCAGTGATCATAATATGGTAGAATTCAGTCTGCAATTTGAAAGAAGGAAGGTTGAATCAGATGTAAAGGTTTTACAGTTAAATAAAGGTAATTACAGGCGCATGAGGGAGGAACTGACAAAAATCGACTGGAAGCAGAGCCTAGTGGGAAAGACAGTAGAACAGCAATGGCAGGAGTTTCTGGGAGTAATTGAGGACACAGTGCAGAGGTTCATCCCAAAGAAAAGAAAGGTTATCAGAGGGAGGATTAGGCAGCCATGGCTGACAAAGGAAGTCAGGGAATGCATCAAGGCAAAAGAGAGAGCCTATAATGTGGCAAAGAGTAGTGGGAAGTCAGAAGATTGGGAAGGCTACAAAAACAAACAGAGGATAACAAAGAGAGAAATAAGGAAGGAGAGGATCAAATATGAAGGTAGGCTAGCCAGTAACATTAGGAATGACAGTAAAAGTTTCTTTAAATACATTAAAAACAAACGGGAGGCAAAAGTAGACATTGGGCCGCTCCAAAATGACGCTGGTAATCTAGTGATGGGAGACAAGGAAATAGCTGAGGAACTTAATAAGTACTTTGCGTCAGTCTTCACAGTAGAAGACATGAGTAACATCCCAACAATTCAGGAAAGTCAGGGGGCAGAGTTGAATATGGTTGCCATCACAAAGGAGAAGGTGCGAGAGAAACTAAAAGGTCTGAAAATTGATAAATCTCCGGGCCCAGATGGGCTACATCCTAGAGTTCTAAAGGAGATAGCTGAAGAAATAGTGGAGGCGTTAGTTATGATCTTTCAAAAGTCACTGGAATCAGGGAAAGTCCCAGAGGATTGGAAAATCGCTGTTGTAACCCCCCTGTTCAAGAAGGGAACAAGAAAAAAGATGGAAAATTATAGGCCAATTAGCCTAACCTCGGTTGTTGGCAAAATTCTAGAATCCATCGTTAAGGATGAGATTTCTAAATTCTTGGAAGTGCAGGGTCGGATTAGGACAAGTCAGCATGGATTTAGTAAGGGGAGGTCGTGCCTGACAAACCTGTTAGAGTTCTTTGAAGCGATAACAAATAGGTTAGACCAAGGAGAGCCAATGGATGTTATCTATCTTGACTTCCAAAAGGCCTTTGACAAGGTGCCTCACGGGAGACTGCTGAGTAAAATAAGGGCCCATGGTATTCGAGGCAAGGTACTAACATGGATTGATGATTGGCTGTCAGACAGAAGGCAGAGAGTTGGGATAAAAGGTTCTTTTTCGGAATGGCAACCGGTGACAAGTGGTGTCCCGCAGGGTTCAGTGTTGGGGCCACAGCTGTTCTCTTTATATATTAACGATCTAGATGATGGGACTGGGGGCATTCTGGCCAAGTTTGCCGATGATACAAAGATAGGTGGAGGGGCAGGTAGTATTGAGGAGGTGGGGAGGCTGCAGAAAGATCTAGACAGTTTAGGAGAATGGTCCAAGAAGTGGCTGATGAAATTCAACGTGGGCAAGTGCGAGGTCTTGCACTTTGGAAAAAAGAATAGAGGCATGGACTATTTTCTAAACGGTGACAAAATTCATAATGCTAAAGTGCAAAGGGACTTGGGAGTCCTAGTCCAGGATTCTCTAAAGGTAAACTTGCAGGTTGAGTCCGTAATTAAGAAAGCAAATGTAATGTTGTCATTTATCTCAAGAGGCTTGGAATATAAAAGCAGGGATGTACTTCTGAGGCTTTATAAAGCACTAGTTAGGCCCCATTTAGAATACTGTGAGCAATTTTGGGCCCCACACCTCAGGAAGGACATACTGGCACTGGAGCGGGTCCAGCGGAGATTCACACGGATGATCCCAGGAATGGTAGGCCTAACATACGATGAACGTCTGAGGATCGTGGGATTATATTCATTGGAGTTTAGGAGGTTGAGGGGAGATCTAATAGAAACTTACAAGATAATGAATGGCTTGGATAGGATGGACGTAGGGAAGTTGTTTCCATTAGCAGGGGAGACTAGGACGCGGGGGCACAGCCTTAGAATAAAAGGGAGTCACTTTAGAACAGAGATGAGGAGAAATTTCTTCAGCCAGAGAGTGGTAGGTCTGTGGAATTCATTGCCACAGAGGGCGGTGGAGGCCGGGACATTGAGTGTCTTTAAGACAGAAATTGATAAATTCTTGATTTCTCGAGGAATTAAGGGCTATGGGGAGAGAGCGGGTAAATGGAGTTGAAATCAACCATGATTGAATGGTGGAGTGGACTCGATGGGCCGAATGGCCTTACTTCCGCTCCTATGTCTTATGGTCTTATGGTCCCCCCCAGATTGCGATGGCCCGCCGATTGGTGACCCCCGATTGTGGGCCTGGCCACCGCTGAGTCCCCCCCAGAGTCAGATTCCCCCCCACCCCCCACCAGGACCGCCACAGGGTCCGTCAGTCCGGGCTCCCGCTGGGTAGTACCAGATGTAAACAACTCTTAATCATTTGGTGAATTAAGAATTATAAATGTTTTCAGTATTGAATGTAAACCCTGATGTGCTCCTGTTTAGAGGCTTATTAAGTCTTTTGGATGTTAAAAGAACAGCATACATATTACTTAGTGTTGTATTCTTTGGGGGGTATATTTGAATTAATGGTTGCTAAGATATTTACTGTTTGTTTTAAAAAGGTTAACTTGAGTTCATAGAATAAACATTGTTTTGTTTTTAAAAATGCCTGTCCTTTTCTGCTGTATCACACCTGTAGAGTGGGCTGTGTGCGCCCCATACCATAACAGCACCCAAGTTCAGCATAATCAAAAGTCTAATGTATCCCACATCCCCAGACTCACAGTAATTTGAGGAGTTGGAAATGCTAATGGTGAACCATTATGACTCCCCCCCAAGCCATTGGACACCGTGCAACGATACTGTTCTAATATAGCCGAGGAATCCCAGGGTAGTCTGTAACAGAGTTCTTGATAGTTCTGAGGAAACTAGCTGAATTTTGTGAGTATGGCGCATCCTTTCCAGAAATTCTACGTGACAGATTGGTCTATGGTGTGAACAATATGTCAACTCAATTGAAATTTCTCTCTGGGCCACTTCAAGACCTAAAGAAGGCCCTGGAAATCTCTCAGGAGTTGCAAAGTATGAAAGTCAACAGTGTGGGGCGCACCCCCTTCCGGCATATGGTATCTACAAAAATGGGAACTCCCTGTAAGGAACCTCTTTTAAATCATTGTCTGATCCTTGGGTCTCTTTAAATTGCTGCCTTGCTGGCTGCTGTAACATTGCAGAATTTGGGTTTAAACTGGAGACGGCCTTATTGTGAACCCCCTACTCTCCCATGCTGCAAGCCGCTATTTGAACTGGCCCAAGGGGATTCCCTCCGTGCAGTGTGCTGTGTGGCAAAGTCCCCTGATATCCTTTTGATGGACATGGCCAGCAGCCAATCTGCTCTTTTGGAATTCCGAATCTTTTTTGAACCTCGATTGTTATTGGTGGAGCCCTTCAGAAGCTTCTGGAAGGTTTTTGGAAAAGAAGACAGGTTCCTTTCTGGCTTTCCCTGTTTAACCCGAGAAGGCAGCACACACTAAGTCTGGACTCTCTCTATCATGTTGAGAACTGTAGATTTAGCTTAGTGAGGCTGATGGTCCACCTCCTTGGCACGAGCTAGAATTGCACAGACATGAGGGAATCTTCTCTGTGAAAGCTCAAGTGAGTGGAAGTGAAGGTAACTTCCTAAAGAAAGCCTTACAGTCTGAGAGTTCCAGTTCGAGACAAGCATTAGAAGATAAAAAACAACAAATGATTCCAACACTTTGCATCCTTGGAAGATCATTGGCTACAAATACTATCACCTCAGCAGCAAAGATTCATCTCAGGCCCTTTTAATCCCTGTGATTTTTTAACCTTTCCTACCCTCCCCCCCCCCCCCCCCCCCCCCCCCCACCATGTGTCTGCCTTGTGTGTGTCTGGTTGGAAGGTGGGATGGGGTTTTGGGGAATATTTAGATTAGCAGGCCAGCATTCTATTTTTCCCATTACATGTTTATCTCTACTCTTGTTCTGAACAAACAGTCAACAGAGTAGTCAAAGGTCAAAGATTTCAGGAAAAAATATAATTATTGGTTAATTCATGTCTGTTGGTACTCCGGGGTCTGTGCGGCTGGAATTGACCACGCATTAACTGAGGGAGTCATAATACCCTGGAATCCCACCCTGTATGAGGTCAACACTGATGGTCAGGCAAGACCCATCCCCCGAACCAGTAGAGGAATACCCCAGATGACACGGGATGTATGGCCTGAGGGATCGGAAATCACAGAGTGGACTATAGGCCCACCGCTCCACGAGATGTAGGCGTCAACCCAGATCCCACACAAAGAACAAAGAACAAAGAGAAGTACAGCTCAGGAACAGGCCCTTCGGCCCTCCAAACCCACGCCGACCATGCTGCCCATCTAAACTAAAATCTTCTACAATTCCGGGGTCCGTATCCCTCTATTCCCTTCCTATTCATGTATCTGTCAAGATGCCCATTAAATGTCACTATCGTCCCTGCTTCCACCACCTCCTCCAGCAGCGGGTTCCAGGCACCCACTCCCCTCTGTGTAAAAAAACTTACCTCGTACATCTCCTCTAAACCCTGCCCCTTAAACCTCTGCTCCCTAGTAATTGGCCCCTCTACCCTAGGAAAAAGTCTCTGACTATCCACTCAGCCTATGCCCCTCATAATTTTGTAGCCCTTACACACCTTTCTATTCGAACAGCCTGAAGATGACTGCATGCAGCTGAACTGCATCGCACACCCAAAGCTGCTCCCATTAGGATCACCGCTTAGGTGAACGGCTATAACTTGGAAATGGATGCAGAAGCTGTTGTCTCGGTCACTGAGTCAAACATTTGAGAAGTTCCAATCAGGAGTACAATGTCTGCCATTACGGGTTACCTAGACAAGACTGGCCACATATAAGGTATAACCATTTGCCATAACGGGAACCACGACTACCTCAGTGATCCACGGGCATTAGTCCGTCACTTTCCTGCTGATTACATTGAATGTACATGGGGCGCGATTCTCCCAAAACGGGAGAAATCGTAAAGCTGCCGTAAAACCCGGGAAGCGCGCCCCTTCCCGACCGGGGACCGATTCTGGTCCCCGGTCGGGGCTAGCAGCCCGACGCCGTAGGCTCCGGAAAGACGGGCTTAACGAAAATCGTTAAGCACGCTTGCCGGAGTTAGCGCCGGCTGACGCGTCATATGACGTCAGCCGCGCATGCGCAGTTTGGAAGACTTCAACCCGCGCATGCGCGGGTGACGTCATCGCGTTTTTGCGCGAAACCCGCGCATGCGCAGGCCGGGTTGCCCCTCAGCCGCCCCGCGAATGGATACTGCGGGACGGCGGAAGGACAAGTAGTGCGCGGGCATCGGGCCCGCGATCGGTGCCCACCGATCGCGGGCCCATGGCACCCTTGGCACGGCCGTGGTACGGCCGTGCCAATCGGTGCCATGGTTATTAATAGCGAGTTAGTCACGCCGTTTTTACGAACGGCAAGACCAGGTGTGTTTGCCGTTCGTAAATACGGCGTAAAGGGCTGGGACTTCGGCCCATCTAACAGCTGAAAATCGCTGCCGGCCGTAAAAAAAACGGCGGCAGCGATTCGGGTCGGGACTTCGGCGGGGGGGGGGGTGGAGAATAGCGGGAGGGCGGCAAAAATGTCGGGAAGGCCCTCCCGCTATTCTCCCACCCGTCGTGGGGGGCGGAGAATTTCGCCCAGGGCCTCAGTTTACTGGGCCGCGACTGGCGGCAGTGCCTCTGCCTTGATTGGCAGTGGATTTTCCAGGTGGGCTCAGGAGGCCTCTACGAGATATTGGGGAAATACCTCAAGGTTTTCCAGGCCAGTTTGCGGAAAGTAATCCGGCCTGAGGATGCACTACTATCCCGCCAAACGGCTCCTGGTCACGTGCAATGCCTCGCCATACAGCACCTGCGCCGTGTTGTCACATCAGATGGATGACGGTAGGGAGCAGCTGTTTGCATTCCCCAACAGAACACTGGCTGCTGCTGAGTGCAATTACACGCAAATTGAGAAAGAATGTCTGGTAGTCGTCTTTGCACTCAAGAGGTCCCATCGGTATGTGTCTGGACATCGTTTTATGGACCACAAGCCGCTGTTGGAACTCTTCAGAAGCAAAGCCTTGGCCAGAATCCAACAATGGTCACCCAGCTTCAAATGGGCCAGCTGAAGGAGCGCTGCAAACGTTCACGAGAGGATTGAAAATACAGACCTCGGGACCCCTCGACACATGACTGGCCAGATTCTTATGCTGAGACCATATCACCCCACATGCCGCGAGTGATGGAGCACCGGCAGAACCTTTAATGGGATGAAGAATTCAGACCCGCCTCGGCCTTTTATTTTCAGACATTGGCAGGAAAATACGCCGTGGTCTACAGCAAAAATGGTGCTGCCCAGGCAGGTGTCAACAGACCAGACAGTTCGCACCAGGTGACGCAGTCTACGTTAGGAACATTAGTAACGGCGCCAAGTGGGTTCGAGGCACCATAGTTCGACAAACAAGACTGCTTTCATACCAGGTTCAGGTAACAGCCGAGAAATGACGAGGCATCTGGATCATTTCTGCTACAAGAGGCCAGTTACATACAAAACTCATCCTGAGGAGCCAGCTTCAGCTCAGACAGCCCCGGCACCAGCAGCTTCGAGGGTGTTACCCCAAGGGCAACCTGCTGCAGAAATGAAGGTCAAGGATTCTGACTCTGACATGGAGACCCAGGCATCGGATGTTTCTCACGGTGAACAGATACATGAACAGTCACTAGTGGTGGTCCCTCCGTGACAATTAGTGGCGTTTGCCACCGAGATATACACCGGCTGATCCAGCTTCACACAGAGAATTCCACCGCAGGAATCAACTGGAATTAGTAAAATTGTTCGTTGATATTCAGAAACGAAGACAAGAGCAAATTAATGTCATGGAGGAAATTAAAACTGGATTTAAGGATTATTGGGGAAAGTATGGGACAAAAATACAACTGTTGCCTGAATTTTCAGAAATATTAAAAAACACTTTACATATGCTTATATAACATATGAGAAAGTATTAAATAATGTAAGTGTAATGCACTTAAAATTAAATAAACTAGTTGATAGGCTAATATTTGGAACTGGAATGCAAATGTACAGCTTTACCCGTCGGAAGAAATTATATCACATTTAGTAACAATGCTTATTATTTTATCATATCAAACTGGAAAGTGAAGGAAGAAAAAAAATTCGAGTTGGAGTTGTTTTTGCAAAAATGGGAATGAATGATGGGAAAATTATACATCAATTAATAATTATATATATCTACACATCACATGTTCTGGTCTTGCCCCAGACTGGCTGGGTACTGGTGGAGGTGAACACGCGACGACAAGGCAGCGAAAACTATTCGGGAGAAGCAAGTAATAACACCAACACCAGATCCATTCGCGTATTGACCTCTCTGTATTGGGCATAACTAATGTAAGGGTTTCTCCGGCATCCAAATGAAAACGTACCTCCCCAGTCTCTCCCCCCCCCCCCCCCCCCCCCCCCCACATACAGGTACCTACTTATTTGTTAAAAATAATATTGGTGACTGTACAGAGTGGCTGTTGTTGAGCTTATTCTGTGTACATAACTGTAAATATACTTTGTTCAAAAACCTAATAAAAAACATTTATAAAACATTAATAAAATATGTATATATCTACACATTAATGTAATTGCTTTAAATAGTTGCAATCAGTTGTAACGCAGCTTGGACTTGAATGTCTGCCCCGTGGGAAGCACTGGCTAAGGAGTTTTGTGATCCACTCTCTCAATGAAGTGGATCAAAGAGGGGAGTGCTGAGTGGGTAAAGCGGCCAACATTGTGCCGTGAGGCATGATGGTCAAAGGGGCGAACAGTGAGGCCGGAACAGTGAGGCCGGGTTCTCTCTACCGGGTAGTATTTTGAGCTTAAGTTGTGTGCCCTGAATCTTATGTAACTGTTAAAATAAGCACATAGCTAAAGTCTCAGTGAGTTAAATAAAGCTGCATTAAATGAAGCTTGGACTGAGTACTGATTTGTCTGTTTCGCCAGTTGAAGCCAGGAGAGGGCAGCAACATTCCGATTGGGCACATTACTCAATACTGAGTTCAACACCTATAGGCAGTAACTTATTACTCCATCTTAAACCCTTTCCTTCCTGCCTTAGTATGTTGTCAGTTGTTGTTTTGCTCCGTGGCCCCTTTCCCACCCCTCTGCCACTCGGCCACCTGTCCATTGAGAGTTTGGGAACAGCATGAGCTTGCCTTTTATACCCCTGTTAGTACTGCCCTCGAGTGATCATCTGGTTCTACTGATTACACATTAACCCCTTATGTACATACACATACAGAGATCTCTACACTCCCCTTTGTTTTTGTTTTACATATTTTCTGTATGTTGTAAAGAAAATTCAACAAACATAATTGATGCAGTTTGCAAATGCATTACATAAAATCAATGAGTTAATCTGTCCAATGGTCCCAAGTTCAAACTATTGGGTTGCCGTCTTCTTCTAGTTGATCTCCTGAGTGGAGATGGAGGCACTGAAGTTTCAATGTCCTTCTGTTCACCGACGGATGGTTTACAGTGTTGTCAAGTGAGTGAATCATGTAGATTCAACGTTGGAAAGACAGGTTTAGGAGGTTGAAATTTTAGCAAGTCAAAAGTGCGCCTAAACAACACACCCTCATCAGACTTAACAATATGGAAGTGTGGCGCTGCTTGTCGTCTTACTGTTGCAATGTTCGGTGTGTGACCTGGTCTTTTCTTGTGCTTGTGTATCGATCTTGTATGTCATCTGCCTTGAAAACTGGTTTGCTTGTTTCTTTTGGAGCAAATATGAATTTGTGAAATTCATTGGCATGACATTTCTTTTCTGTGACCAATGTCCATGTTGTGTTTCTACTTTTGCCATTGTTTTGGACTATGCTGTTACATTGTCCTTCATGTGCAGAGTTGTACCATTTTGTACAGGTTGATGTTTCATTGTTGTTGTTTTTGTTGCTTCTGTTGTTGTCTTTATTGTTGTTTTCGTTGTTATTATTGTTGTTGTTTTTGTTGTGCTTGTTGTTGTTTGTGTTGTGCTCAATGACTGTTCTTTGTGGATAATTTGAATAATTCTCAAAATTATTGGTGTCAGTGTCCTTTGTGGTATCTGATGGTTCATTGAGAGTTTCTTCTTAGGTTTGTGAGAATGATCTGATGTTGCATTGATCCTGGTGCTCAGTCATTTGTGGTTGATTTGATTCCTCTTGCTTCGTTGGTGCTCCTCTTCTGGAGCCATTTCTGGTTGATCTGCTTCACCTTTGATCTCTTGGTGCTTCTCTTCTGGAGTCAACATCTTCAAGATTTCAGTTTCCTGTAGGTTGTCAAGAGTAGGTGAGGTTTTAATTCACGTGGTCTCACTGGACTCGTGTAATTTTACTCTGATTGCCAAGTTCTTTTGTGCAGACGAGCTGAGATCTTTCAGTCTCGCTGTGATCTTGCACATCTTGCATGTTGATTGTGATCACATTGTCACTATTCTCACATACAGCGGGTAGACTTTCATTGCCTTCTTTTTGTTGATTAAATGAGCTGGGTAGGCTTTCATAGTCTGCTTCTGGTTGCTCAAATAGGGTGGATAGACATTCATAGTCTTCTTCATGCATGGTTGTCACTCTGAAGCTTTAATTGCTTCCATTCCAGAGTCTGTCTGCGACCTCTCTGTGGAGGCTTCCATTGCTCGATGTGTGGAGTCTTTCATCACTCTGTGTGGAGTCGTGCAGTGTTCTCTCTGTGGAGATGATGGTATTGGATTCATCTACCATGAGTAAAGTTATATTGAGCTTTTCAACTGCGTTGCTGATGCTATGATCATTACATTCGAATAACAGCCATGTCGGAGTAGTATTCTTCAATAAACAAATCATCTTCTTTGGTTTTGGATTTGTTGTTTGTTTTCAAGAAGATTCTCTGGACACGCCCAAGTTTTCTGGTCATCCATGATCTTGAACCGTAGTGCTCTCTTGACCTTCTTATTGACTTGTGTTAAATGGCATGCTCCTCTTGAAGTGATCTGGTTACCATTGTAGTCTTTCAACTTGCATGCAGCAGGTATCATCTCATGTTTTCCAGGGATGGATGTGGAATCTTTGCTTGTCATCAAGTTTGCGGATGTACCAGTGTCATGCTTGAACGTAAGTGGGAAGTTGTTCACTTGCACCGTCGCGTTCCATTCACTGTTGGAGTCAATGATATTGATATGTTGAGTGTCCTTGGTCGTCGCTTAAAGTTTCTCTGCTGAATCTATTACTCCAATGAAGAATGTGATATATATATAGAATTTAGTGCAGAAGGAGGCCATTCGGCCCATCGAGTCTGCACCGGCTCTTGGAAAGAGCACCCTACCCAAGGTCAACACCTCCACCCTATCCCCATAACCCAGTAACCCCACCCAACGATATGGGCAATTTTGGACACAGGGCAATTTATCATGGCCAATCCACCTAACCTGCACATCTTTGGAAAGTGGGAGGAAACCGGAGCACCTGGAGGAAACCCACGCACACGCGGGGAGGATGTGCAGACTCCGCACAGACAGTGACCCAAGCCGGAATCGAACCTGGGACCCTGCAGCTGTGACGCGATTGCGCTATCCACAATGCTACCATGCTGTGGTCTGCAAGGAATTGAAATCTTCACGGTTGGTAGAATTTTCTTCGGGTGTTTGATTCTCTGTTGTATCAAAAGTGCGAACCTTGACGTTTGCTTGTTTCTGTTGGAGATTAATATTTTGCTGTTGACTTATGCTGGGAGGCAAAATGATTCAGTTTGGAACACTTTAAACACCTTTTCCCTTGAGCAGGTCATTTCCCTTTTAAGTGGCCGTTGCCACAGCGGTATACGTCATGACTTGATACGTAAGCATCGATTGCGCATACGCAATTTGATCTGCTGCCAGAGTGCGCTCTTTTTCAAACTGTGCATGCGCAGCTTCTTGATACCAGGTTATTTGGCTTTAAAAGAACTGTACCAGTTAGATTAGGTTACAAAAAAGGTCGAAAATAAAGTTACGATTGTTGAAACTGTTGTTTAAAGATTTTCCAGGTACTATTTATGTTACCGGTAGTTTTCAGCTACCGTGGAGCTTGAAAGTGGTCCAACGAATCGGTTGGTCATCGAGGATACAAATGCTGCGAAGTCTTCCACGGACGAACAGTCGGTACTTTATTTTCTGCCTTTTTTGTAACCTGATCTATTTGGTACTGTTCTGTTAAAGCCAAATAACCTGGTATCATGTTTTATTACTCTTCTGTGTATGTTATGATATACTACTGAATGTAATATATGAGGTTGCTAAAAATGGTAAGATCTCGAAGAAGGTCCTACAAAAAACAAAATCCAGTGGGATGGCTAGCCCTCCCAAACCTACAATTCGACCACTGGGCAGTGACGGCTGAGCGAATAAGGGGATGGATCCAGGAGCCAGAGGCCGAGTGGGTCCGTGCGGAGGAGGCCTGCATGGGGACCTCCCTCCAGGCCCTCGCCACGGTAGCACTCCCATCCCCACCAAAAAAACACTCCAGTAGCCCGGTGGTGTTAGCTACCCTCCAATCCTGGAACCAACTACGGCAGCAACTTGGCCTGACCAAAACGTCGGACAAAGCTCCTATCTGCAACAACCATAGGTTCACACCAGCACTGACTGACGCCACCTTCAAAAGGTGGGGACAGAATGGCAGGACACTGACAGTCAGGGACCTACACACGGACGGCAGGATCGCAACACAGGACGAACTGACAGAGAAATTCCAGCCAGCCAGGGGGAATGAGCTAAGGTATCTGCAGCTCAAAAAAGTCTTATGAAAGGAGACAAGGATGTACTCACAACCTCCACGACAGACACTACTGGAAGAACTACTGGAGGCAAGCATGCTAGATAAAGGAAACTGTAGTGACATGTATGACCGACTAATAGAAAGGGGCGACACCGTACTGGACGCAACAAGAAAGAAATGGGAGAGTGTTGCTTGTTGTGTTCTCTCTTTAATTGGCTCTGTTTATAGTGGTTAATATGGTCGCATTCTTTAATTCTCAAGAGTCGCCAGGTATCTTTCGATACCGCCACAAGGTTCAAAACCGAATACTGATCAAAGACTCGATACACCAGTTAGTAAGTTCGAAATCAATGCTCATTTATTTACACACACAGTCAATTATACTCATGCACAAACACTACCAACTAAACTATCGCTACTACTAAAGCCTATACTTATCTTCGGGCACCCACTCAGTCAGAGGAACAATGGCCGTTGTCCGGTTCTGAGGCTGCTGGGGTCGAGCTAGTATGGAATAGTAGCTAGTAGCATCTATTTCGTAGCGTGCGTTGACTTTGGACTTACTTGTTCTGGTGCAGCTGCTAGGCAGGCCTCTTGTCGCTGAGAGCCAAGGCCAAGAAGAACGATTCTCACTTGGGGGCTTCTTCTTATACCCATATAGGGGCAACACGGTAGCATTGTGGATAGCACAATTTTTTCACAGCTCCAGGTCCCAGGTTCGATTCCAGCTTGGGTCACTGTCTGTGCGGAGTCTGCACATCCTCCCCGTGTGTGCGTGGGTTTCCTCCGGGTGCTCTGGTTTCCTCCCACATTCCAAAGATGTGCAGGTTAGGTGGATTGGCCATGATAAATTGCCCTTAGTGTCCAAAATTGCCCTTAGTGTTGGGTGGGGTTACTGGGTTATGGGGATAGGGTGGAGGTGTTGACCTTGGGTAGGGTGCTCTTTCTAAGAGCCTGTGCAGACTCGATGGGCCAAATGGCCTCCTTCTGCACTGTAAATGCTATGATTTATACCCGAAGGGGGCTTCGCGCACTTTTGGGCGGGCCTTGAACTTGGTCCCAATTAATTGGACCGTATCCTGATCATCGGCATCGATTTCCTCCAATAATGGTGATGTTGTCCTGATTGCTGGGCGGGCCCTAGGTGGCCATTGGCCTGCTTTGTTCTAGTCTCCTCTGGCGCCGGGGTGTCTGCTTTAGTATCGTTTACCTAAATGTTTCTCTTTTGTACCCGGAGATGGCTCATTAGTATGGTAATGGCTTTGCAGTATCGGTCTGGGAGCTACAGCTCCAATCAACAGACAAACCTTGCACCTGCTTGCTTTCTCAGCATTGTTCATTTTCCCTGCATTCTTTGCAAAGTGTCCATTTTGTAATCGGGACATGGCCCCCCCAGTGGCTACAGGAGGACCTGGGGATTGAGATAGGGTGTGATGTGTTGGGTACTCTGGACCTGTGGAGACTGTGTTTACCTCAGCAGTAACACATACAGGCTACCAACACTTGAAATAGTACAACACTATTTTATTAAGCTAGAAACTGTTGAACATACTTTCACTGTGGGTCGACACTATGTTAGATTAAACTAAAGACCTATGCCTACCCTAACCAGTCTATGCTCTCAGCACATGGTAAAGATCTGTGCTATAAGCTGTGAGCTCTGTCCTTCTTAGAGGCTGCATCCCGAATGAGCGGGAAAACTGGTGCCCTCTGTCTTTATAGTGAGTGTTCTCTAACTGGTGATTGGCTGCGGTGTTGTGTGTGTTGATTGGTCTTGCTGTGCGTCAATCAGTGTGTCTGCACCATGATATACTGGTGTGTATATTATGACATCCCCTTTTATAAAGAAATGTGTGGTTATGGTAATAAATAATGTGTGGTGAGAATGTGCCTAACTATGTGTGGAGTGCGAAGGCATATTTACAAGATTATGTACATAAGAACTAAGCTATTTACATGGGAAGGTGCCTGATGCAGATGGACAGTATGCAACAAAATAGTAACTAGAGCATCATTATATACAAACCAGGGAATCGACTTAACAAAGCAACGGAACAATTCAGAGAGTCCATAAATTCGAAAAGTTCATAAATTTAGTCTTTGAGGTGGGCGACGAATTTTGGTTGACCGCCTCAAGGGTGGGTCAGGAGCGGGCTGGAGTGCGTCAGTCAGAGAGTGGCAGAGCGACAGGGAGCTCTGCAAATTCCATGGCAGGGTTGTCATGACGGCGAGGCGGGACTTGGAGATCACGTGGCGAGCGTGGAATGAGATGGAGTGCACGCCGCTTGCATCGCAGATGAGAGCCATCCAGTAGACGAGCCAGGAATGAGCGGGGGGGCCACTTGTCGGAGGACAACAGCGGTGGCAGACTAGCCACCATCCGGAAGATGGACGCAGACGTTGTCATCGGGAGCCAGAGCAGGGAGATCGGTTGCACGGGAGTCATAGGCCGCCTTGTGCTGGGCGTGAGACAGCTGCATCCGGTGAAAGACCGGAATGTGGTCGAGGTCTGGGACATGGATGGACGGCCCCATCATCCTCAGCGTGCCATTCATGAGTAGTTGAGCTGGCGACAGGCCAGTGGACAAGGGGGCAGAGCAGTAGGCCAGCAAGGCAAGGTTAAAACAGAACCAGAATCGGCAGCCTTGCATAGGAGCCGTTTGGCGACATGTACTCCCTTCTCTGCTTTGCCGTTGGATTGGGGGTACAGGGGACTGGACGTTACATGGGCAAAATTGTACCACCTGGCAAAGTTGGACCATTCTTGGCTGGCGAAGCAGGGGCCATTGTCTGACATGACCGTGAGCGGGATGCCGTGTCAAGTAAAGGTTGCTTTACATGCACAAATGACTGCAGCCGAGGTGAGGTCATGTAACCGTATCACCTCCGTGTAATTCAAGAAGTAGTCCACAATTAGGACATTGTCTCGACCAAGCGCATGGAACAGGTCGATCCCCACCTTGGTCCACGGTGCCGTGACCAACTCATGGGGCTGCAGGGTTTCACGTGGCTGCGCCGGCTGGAAACGCTGACAGGTGGGGCAGTTTTGCACGGTGTTGGCTATGTCCTCGTTAATGCCAGGCCAGTACACCGCCTCTCGGCCCGTTGGCAGCACTTCTCCACTCCCAGGTAGCCCTTATGTAGCTGTTCCAGGACAAGCTGGTGCATGCTATGCGGGATGACAATGCAGTCCACTTTTGGAAGAACCACGTCTGCTACCACCAGATCATCTCTGACATTATAGAATTGAGGGCATTGGCCCTTGAGCCCCCCGTTCGTTAGGTGGCGCTTGACACGCTGGAGCAAGGGGACGGCAGCTGTCTCGTGACTAATTTGGACGAGGCGTTCATCGGAGGCAGGTAGATTGGAGGCAGCGAATGCCACATGGGCAAATCCTGGCAAACAAATCCCGCTGGGTCACATGGAGTGGTGACAGACCGGGAGATGGCGTCAGCAACAGTGAGTTCCTTGCCCGGGGTGTATACCAGCTGGAAGTCGTAGCGTCTGAGCTTGAGAAGAATACGCTGGAGGTGAGGTGTCATGTCGTTCAGGTCTTTTTGAATGATATTGACCAGTGGTCTATGGTCTGTCTTGACAGTGAACTGAGGTAGTCCGTAGACATAATCATGGAATTTAACGACTCCGGTCAGAAGGCCCAGGCACTCCTTTTCAATCTGCGCATAACGCTGTTCGGTGGGGGTCATCGCACGTGACGCGTATGCCACGAGGGCCCGTGATGAGGCCTCATCACATTAAAGGAGCTCCAATGCCCGATTGACTGGCATCTGTAGAGATTTTGGTCTTCTTGGCTGGATCAAAAAAAGCTAAGACCGGGGCCGTGGTCAGCTTTGCCTTGAGTTCCCTCCATTCGTGTCCATGGGCAGGGAGCCATTGGAAGTCTGTTGTCTTCCTGACCAGGTTCCTGTGAGCCGTGGTGTGAGAGACGAGGTTAGGGATGAATTTCCCTAAGACGTTGACCATGCCCAAGAAGCGGAGGACCGCCTTTTTGTCCTCCCGTGTCTTCATAGCCTTGATGGCAGCAACCTGGTCCGCATCTGGCTGCACACCGAATTGGGAGATGTGGTCTCCGAGGAATTTAATTTCAGTTTGACCAAAGATGCATTTGGCCCTATTGAGGCGGAGGCCATGCTCATGTACCCATCTGAAGATGCGCTGGAGGCGATTAACGTGCTCTTGCGGGGTGGTGGACCAGATGATTATGTCATCGACATAGACGCGAACGCCTTCAATACCTTCCATCATCTGTTCCATAATCCTATGGAACATTTCTGATGCAGAGATGATCTCAAACGGCATCCTGTTGTAGCAATATCTTCCAAAGGAGGTATTAAATGTGCAGAGTTTCCTGCTGGATTCGTCGTGCTGGATTTGCCAGAATCCCTTTGAGGCGTCAAGTTTGGTAAAGAACTTGGCGCGAACCATCTCACAGGTGAGTTCTTCGCGCTTCGGAATGGGATAGTGCTCTCTCATAATATTGCGGTTGAGGTACTTGGGATCAATGCATATTCTCAGTTCGCCGGAAGGTTTTTTTACACATACCATGGAGCTGACCCAGTCGGTCGGTTCCGTGACTCTGGAAATCACTCCTTGGTCCTGGAGGTCCTGCAGCTGCTGCTTGAGCCGGTCTTTAAGGGGCGCTGGGACCCTGCGAGGTGCGTGCACCACAGGTGTGGCATTTGGTTTCAATAAAATCTTGTAGGTGTACGGGAGCGTGCCCATGCCCTCGAAAACATCATGGTATTGGCTAATAATGGCGTCGTGCTGCGCCCTAAAATCAGTGTCCTGAGAGACAGACGCGTCAGCAGGAGAGAGGGAGTGAACCCTCTGGACTAGGTTCAACAGCTTGCATTCCTGAGCACCAAGCAGGGAGGCTTTTGAGGATCCCACGATTTCAAAGGGAAGGAGTTTTTAAGTGACCTGCGCGTCACTTCAAGTTGGCATGAGCCACTGGCAGCAATGGCATTGCCATTATAATCTAATAGCTGGCAGGCTGATGGCAGGATGGCTGGTTTGACACGAAGGCTTTGAAGGTCAGACCGCGCAATGGCGGAGGCACTTCCGGTTGCGGCTATGCGGAGCTAAGCCGCACGTTCGGCAGCTCCTGCTTAAAACGGACTTTGGGGCTCTTTTCAGGTCCCCCAATGGAACTTCGTCGACAAATCCCGACGTGGGAAGGGGTCTGGAGTAGATCCCTAGGGTCCTATGGTCCGGACCAGGAGTGGGGTGAGCAGTAAAGCAGTGGAAGCGCCCCTGGAAAAGTGGGGGAAGGGAGACAAAATGGCGGCCGGCGGAGCCCTTGAGGAGCTGAGGCAGTGGGCGCAGGAGCAGCAGGAGCTTAAGTTGGAGCTGCTGGAGCCGCTGAGAGAGTTGATGGAGACTCAGACAGCCCAGGGGGCCGCGATCCGGGAGCTGCAGCAGCAGGCCTCCGAAAGGGAGTATGAGGCCGTGGCCGTCGCGGGGAAGGTGGAGATGCACGAGGCGCTCCATAAAAAGTGGCAGAAACGGTTCGAGGAGCTGGACAACCGGTCGAGGAGGAAGAATTTGCGGATCCTGGGCCTCACGGAGGGGCTGGAGGGGTCGGACCTGGCGGCCTATGTGGTTGTTATGCTGAACTCGTTGATGGGAGCTGGGTCCTTCCAGGGGCCCCTGGAGTTGGAGGGGGCCCACAGAATTCTGGCTAGGAGGCCCAAGTCGAATGAGCCGCCGCGAGCGGTGTTGGTGCGGATCCACCGGTTCGTTGATCGAGAGTCCGTGCTCCGGTAGGACATGAAGGAGCGGAGAAGCAAGTGGGAGAACACGGAGGTGCGGATCTTCCAGGACTGGAGTGCAGAGGTGGCTAAGCGGAGGGCCGGGTTCAACCGGACGAAGGCGGTGCTTCACAGACGGAGCGTGAAGTTTGGCATGTTGCAGCCGGCGTGTCTGTGGGTCACCGACAAGGACCGGATCATTATTTTGAATCCCCGGAGGAGGCGTGGGCCTTTGTGCAGGCCGAGAAACTGGACTCAAACTGAGGGTCAAAGATGGGGGTTTTTGTATGATAAAGTAATTGTGTTTAATTTTTGCTCTGGGGGGGGGGGGTTCTGTTTAATGCAAGATGTGTGTTGGCTTTAGGGTGGGTGGGGCGATGTCATTATGTCTTTTTGTATGGGTCTGGTGGACAGGTTCAGGCAGGGAGGTAAACTGGGAGTGCGGGGAGCTGGTGGGGGGGACTGGCAATGGGAGTTGCCCTAGAGGAGGCGGGGTTGGGCAGGGCGAAAGCGCGGGCTTTTCTCTGGTTTCCCGCGCTGTGGGATGATGGGAGCGGGGTCGCGGTAGAGAAGCGCGGGCATTTGCTGGCTGTTAGTTTCCCGCGCAAGAGCGGGGAGGGGTAGGAGGGCCTGCTGATGGGCACGATGGAGGAGGAGTAGTCCCACGTGGGGAGGAGTCGGAGGTAGGGCGGGAGTCGCCGGGGTCAGCAGAAGTTAGCTGGCTCACGGGAGTGCTATGGAGGGAGGGGCGCGGCTAGGAGTGGTCCTAGCCTTGGGGGGGCGGGGTGGGGGTGGGGGGAACCGGGTTGCTGCTGAAATGGCCAGGAAGGAGCTGGAGTATGCAGGGGTGCTTTGCGGGGTGGGGGGGGGGGGGGGGGGGGGGGGGGAGTTGCCGCCGTGGGGAACTGGCAGAGCGGGGGACGCTGGCCAGTGGTGGGCAGGGGATGGGTTATGGCTAATCGGCAGGGGAGAGGGGCAGGGAGCCCTCTGATCCGGCTGATAACCTGGAATGTGAGGGGGCTGAATGGGCCGGTCAAACGGGCCTGGGTGTTTGTGCACTTGAAGGGGCTGAAGGCGGATGTGGCCATGCTCCAAGAGACACACCTGAAAGTGGCGGACCAGGTTCAGCTGAGGAAGGGATGGGTGGGCCAAGTATTTCATTCAGGGCTGGATGAGAAGAATCGGGGGGTGGCGATCCTGGTGGGAAAGAGGGTGTCGTTTGAGGCGTTGAGGGTGGTGGCTGACAGTGGTGGGAGGTATTTGATGGTAAGTGGTAAGCTGCAGGGGGAGCGGGTGGTGTTGGTGAATGTCTATGCCCCGAACTGGGACGATGCGGGGTTTATGCGGCGTATGTTGGGCCGGATCCTGGACCTGGAGGTGGGGGGCCTGATCATGGGGGAGGACTTCAACACGGTGCTTGGTCCCCCATTGGATCGATCCAAGTCCCAGACGGGTAGGAGGCCAGAGGCGGCTAAGGTGTTGAGGGGGTTTATGGATCAGATGGGAGGGGTGGATCCCTGGAGGTTTGCGAGGCCAAGGGCCAGGGAGTACTCATTTTTCTCCCACGTGCATAAGGCCTATTCGAGGATTGATTTATTTGTCCTGAGCAGGGGGCAGGTTTCGAGGGTGGAGGATGTTGAATACTCTGCCATTTTGGATCATGCCCCGCACTGGGTGGACCTCGGGCTGGGGGGGGGGGGGGGAGGGACCAGCGTCTGCTCTGGCATTTGGAGGTGGGGCTGCTGGCAGACGAGGAGGTGGCTGGGAGGGTTCGGGGATGTATCGAGAGGTACCTTGAGGCCAACGATAACGGGGAGGTCCGAGTGGGGACGGTCTGGGAGGCATTGAAGGTGGTGATTAGAGGGGAGTTGATCTCCATCCGAACCCATAGGGAGAGGGGAGAGCAGAGAGAGAGGGAGAGATTGGTGGGGGAGATGGTGAAGGTGGACAGGAGATATGCGGAGGCTCCGGAGGAGGGATTGCTGGGGGAGCGGCGTAGCCTTCAGGCCAGGTTCAATCTATTGACCACCAGAAAGGCGGAAGCTCAGTGGAGGAAAGCACAGGGAGCGGTGTCTGAATACGGGGAGAAGACGAGTAGGATGCTGGCACACCAGCTCCGAAAGCGAGACGCGGCCAGGGAGATTGGGGGAGTGAAGGATAGAGATGGGAAGGTGGTGCGGAGGGGGGTAGATGTTAATGGGGTCTTTAGGGATTTTATGGGGAATTGTACCGGTCAAAACCCCGGGGGGGGGGGGGGGGTGCGGAATGGGGCGCTTCTTGGACAAGCTGAGATTTTCGAAGGTGGAGGCGGGGCAGGTGGAGGGACTGGGGGCGCCGATTGAGCTGGAGGAGCTGGTCACTGGGATTGGCCATGATGTGGAGATGCCGGCGTTGGACTGGGGTGAGCACAGTAAGAAGTCTTACAACACCAGGTTAAAGTGTAAACCTGTTGGACTTTAACCTGGTGTTGTAAGACTTCTTACTGGGATTGGCAGCATGCAGTCGGGGAAGGCGCCGGGGCCGGATGGGTTTCCTGCCGAATTTTATTAAACGTATGCGGACCTGTTGGGCCCCCTGTTGGTTCAGACTTTTAACGAGGCAAGGGAAGGGGGGCTTTGCCCCCAACTGTCATGGGCGCTGATTTCCTTGATCCTTAAGCGGGACTAGGACCCCCTGCAGTGTGGGTCATACAGGCCGATCTCGCTGCTAAATGTAGACGCCAAGCTGTTAGCGAAGATCTTAGCTGCAAGGATAGAGGATTGTGTGCCGAGGGTCATTCACGAGGACCAGACGGGGTTTGTAAAGAGCAGGCAGTTGAATACCAACATACGAAGGCTTCTGAATGTCATTATGATGCCGGCTGTGGAAGGGGAGGTGGAGATAGTGGTGGCATTCGATGCGGAGAAGGCCTTTGATAGGGTTGAGTGGGAGTATCTGTGGGAGGTGTTGGAGAGGTTTGGGTTTGCGGAGGGGTTTGTCTGTTGGGTGAGGTTGCTCTATGAGGCCCCGATGGCGAGTGTAGCCACGAATAGGAGGAGGTCGGAGTACTTTCGGCTGCACCGGGGGACGAGACAGGGGTGTCCCCTGTCCCCCTTGCTTATTGCGTTGGCAATTGAGCCCCTGGCCATGGCGTCGAGGGAGTCAGGGAACTGGAGGGGCCTGGTGCGGGGTGGGGAGGAGCATCGAGTGTCGCTTTATGCAGACGGCCTGCTGCTGTATGTGACGGACCCGGTGGGGGGAATGCCGGAGGTGATGAGGATTCTCAGTGAATTTTGGGGCTTCTCTGGGTATAAGCTCAACCTGGGTAAGAGCGAGCTGTTCGTTGTGCACCCGGGGGATCAGGAGGAGGGGATTGGTAGGCTCCCATTGAAGCAGGCAGGGTGGAGTTTTAGGTATCTGGGAGTCCAGGTGGCTGGGAGCTGGGGGGCCCTGCACAACCTTAACCTCACAAGGCTGGTGGAGCAATGGAGGAGGAGTTTAAAAGGTGGGATATGCTACCGCTGTCGTTGGTGGGGAGGGTGCAGTCCGTCAAGATGACAGTGCTCCTGAGGTTTTTGTTCCTATTCCAGTGCCTCCCCATCCTTATCCTGAAGGCCTTTTTTAGCAGGGTCAATAGGAGCATCACGGGGTTTGTATGGGCACAAGGGACCCCAAGGGTGAGAAGGGTGTTTTTGGAGCGGGGCAGAGATAGGGGGGGGCTGGCGCTGCCCAACCTGTGTGGATATTACTGGTCTGCCAACGCAGCATTGGTGCGTAAGTGGGTAATGGACGGGGAGGGGGCAGCATGGAAGAGGATGGAGATGGCGTCCTGTGTGAATACGAACCTGGAGGCTCTGGTAACGGCGCCGTTGCCGCTCCCTCCAACGAGGTATACTACGAGCCCGGTGGTGGCGGCTACCCTCAAAATTTGGGGGCAATGGAGACGGCGTAGGGCGGTGGTGGGGGGCTTGATGGAGTCCCCGATACAGGGGAATCACCGGTTTGTCCGGGGTTTCTTAGCTGGCACAGGGCAGGTACAAGGAGGTTGAGGGACCTGTTTATAGATGGGAGGTTTGCGAGCCTGGGTAAGTTGGAGGGGAAGTTTGGGCTCCCCCCGGGGAACATGTTTAGGTACATGCAGGTTAGGGCGTTTGCCAGGTGGCAGGTGGTGGGGTTCCCTGTGTTGCCCCCGCAGGGGGGTTTGGGACAGAGTGCTCTCGGGGGTGTGGGTTGGAGGAGGGAAGATTTTGGACGTGTACCATGTTATGCAGGAGGTGGATGAGGCCTCTGTGGAGGAGCTGAAGGGTAAATGGGAAGAGGAGCTGGGTGAGGAGATTGAGGAGGGGACATGGGCGGATGCCCTGGAAAGGGTGAACTCCTCCTCTTCTTGTGCGAGGCTTAGCCCCATACAGCTCAAAGTGCTGCATAGGGCTCATATGACCGGGACGAGGATGAGCAGGTTCTTTGGGGGTGAGGATAGGTGTACTCGGTGCTCGGGGAGCCCAGTGAACCATGCCCATATGTTCTGGGCATGCCCAGCATTGGGGGACTTTTGGAAGGACGGTGTCGAGGGTGGTAGGATCCAGGGTTGAGCCAGGCTGGGGACTCGCGATATTTGGGGTAGCAGCCGAGCCGGGAGTGCAGGAGGCGAAAGAGGCGGTGTTCTGGCCTTTGCGTCCCTAGTAGCCCGGCATAGGATTTTGCTTCAGTGGAACGATGCGAGGCCCCCAAGTGTGGAGGCCTGGATCAATGACATGGCGGGGTTCATTAAGTTGGAGAGGGTGAAATTCACCCTGAGAGGGTCGGTGCAAGGGTTCTTTAGGCGGTGGCAGCCTTTCCTGGAGTTCCTGGCGGAACGGTAGGGAAATAGGCCGGCAGCAGCAGAAACCCGGGGTGGGGGGGGGGGTTTGGTTCGGTGGGAGGGAGAATTGTGTACAGGGGTTTGTTGGATGTGGCGAGTGTTATCTCTCTCATTTTTTGTTATTTTCTTTTGTTTGTTCTTGTTGTTGCTGGGGGGGGGGGTTCTTTTCTCTTTGGTTTTTACTATGTTTGTTTGGTTAATATTGTTTTGTTGTTTATATTTTGTGAAAACTTAATAAAAATTATTTTAAAAAAAAATAAATAAATAAAATTCCCCAGTCTACTTCCCCCTGTTCTCCTTTCTCCTCAGGGAGGGAGTGATATAGCGGTTCTGCCGCCATCCGACTCTTTGGTTTTCTAAGTTCCACCTCCTGCGGTTCGCTTATAGAGTCTGCTTGTTTCTGCTCCGCCTCAGTTTTGAGGTGATTTTTTTATCATGGCAGCAAGTATAATAGCTGCCATTTCCTACTTGATTTCAATCTGCCTTACCCACCAAGGCTACTGCTCGGCTTCGGCCGTTTCCGAATCATATCCTCTCTCATCCTCTTTTTGATTAACTTCTCATGCTCAATAACAATGGTTTGTATCATACTGCCATCAAGTCCCCACTGGAAGTTCTCTGTTTTGATTTGTGGCTGGGCCGTACCGTTTCCAGTCTTTTTAACGCGTGGTAGATATCTTGCACTGCTCATTGGCGTGGTACAACATTCCGTCTTTCCCCACCCAACATTAGCGCGTAATCAGTGTTGCATGTGTCCGCCACTTCCGACTAGCACGAAAGCACAGTGGTTAGCACTGCTGCCTCACAGCGCCAGCGACCCGGGTTCAATTCCAGCCTTGAAGTTTGCATGCTTTCCCGGTGTCTGTGTGGGTTTCCTCCGGGTGCTCCGGCTTCCTCCCGCAGTCCAAAGATGTGCAGGTTAGGTGGATTGGCCACGCTAAAAATTGCTCCTTAGTGTCCAAAGATGTGTAGGTTAGGTGTGGTTATGGAAATAGGGTGGGGGAGTGACCTTAGATAGGGCACTCTTTCAGAGGGTCGGTGGAGACTCATTGGCCAAATGGTCTCTTTCTGCAGGGATTGTACAGCCACACATTTCCAGGTTAATTCCTTAGCCACTCACTCCTTCATCCCACTTCCCCACAGCACATATGATTTTCTTCCTCATTGAGGTCAGTTCTACGCTCCAGATGTCCATTTATAGTTCTATCCATGTCTCTCCTCCACTCTAACATTCAAATTCCGTCCAACCCAAGCTATCCTGAAACCCACCTAATCTTATCTGACTAACAGCAGGCGGTCGAAAACCAGTCAATTTTCCTTGCCTTTTCCCATTGTTACATTCCATGGATCCCATTTGGAATTGATGTTTGGTTTCATCCATTAGAAATTCCCAGTGTCACCTCCTTCCTTCCTCATGGTCCCCGGGATGAGAATTAGATAGTTCCTTAGAGCATGACATTTCAGCAGCAAGCAGAGAGCAGGCTATACTAGATCTGATAATGGGAAATGAACAGGATTAATTAATGTTGACCCGAGGTAGTAGTGATCATAATATGACTGTATTTTACATTCAGTTTGAGGGAGAGAAGAGAGGATCGAAGACAAGTTTTTTTTTAAGGCAATAAGAACAATTAAGAAGGCATGAGAGGTTAAAGTGACAGAAAAATTGGTTCAAGTGATCAGCAGAGATGCAGTGACAGGCATTTAAGGAAGTATTTCAGAATACTCAGACGCATTTCAAGTGAGAAAGATGACTCTAAGGCAAGAACACACCATCCATAGCTAAGTTAAAGTTGGTATCAAATCAAAAGGAAAACCGTATATGATGAGTGGCAGGTCAGAAGATTGGACAACATATCAAGAACAGCAATGAATGACTAAAATATTAATAAGGAGGGAACAATTAGAACAATTGAGGGAAAGCTAGCTAGAAACATAAAATCAGATAGTAAGGGTATTTAAAAAGGAAAGAATAAGCAAAGTGCGTACTGGTCTAGAGTGTGAGAATGGCAAATTAATGGTGGAAAATAAAGAACTGGTGGATGAATTGAACATATATTCTCATCTGTCTTCATTGCAGAGGATACAAATAACATCTCAGAGGTATGTATGAACCAGGAGGTGAAAGGGAGGGAGGAACTTAAACCAACAACCAATCATCAGGGAAAGGCTATGAAGAAAACCTTTGAAACTAAAACTGACAAGACCACAGATCCTGGTGGACTTCATCCTAGGGCCTTAAAATAAATGGCTGCTGAGATAATAGATGAAATGATTTTAATGTTCCAAAATTCCCGAGATTCTCGAAAGGTCCCACCAGATTGGAAAACAATGAATGTGACTATTCAAGAAAGGAGAGGGGCAGGAAGCAGGAAACTTTGGAACAGTTTGCTTCACATCTGTTGCAGGGAAATGTCTGAAATCTATTATTGAGGAAGGTACAGTAGGGCACTTCGAAAATCTTCAGGCTGCAAAGAGACATAGATAGGATGCACAGCTGGGCTGAGATGTGGCAGATGGAGTTTAACCCTGAAATGTGTAAGGTTGTCCATTTTGGAAGGACAGATATGAATGCGGAATACAGGGTTAACGGTAGGGTACTTGGCAATGTGGAGGAGCAGAGAGATCTTGGGTCTATGTTCATAGATCTTTGAAAGTTGCCACTCAAGTGGATAGAGCTGTGAAGAAGGCCTATGGTGTGCTAGCGTTCATTAGCAGAGGGATTGAATTTCAGAGCCGTGAGGTGATGATGCAGCTGTACAAAACCTTGGTAAGGCCACATTTGGAGTACTGTGTGCAGTTCTGGTCACCTCATTTTAGAAAGGATGTGGAAGCTTTGGATAAGGTGCAAAGGAGATTTACAAGGATGTTGCCTGGAATGGAGAGTAGGTCATACGAGGAAAGGTTGAGGGTGCTAGGCCTTTTCTCATTAGAACGGAGAAGGATGAGGGGCGACTTGATAGAGGTTTACGAGATGATCAGGGGAATAGATAGAGTAGACAGTCAGAGACTTCTTCCCCGGGTGGAAGAAACCATTACAAGGGAACACAAATTTAAGATGAATGGTGGAAGATATAGGGGGGATGTCAGAGGTAGGTTCTTTACTCACAGAGTAGTGGGAGCATGGAATGCACTGCTTGTGGAAGTAGTTGAGTCGGAAACATTAGGGACCTTCATGCGGCTATTGGATAGGTACATGGATTACGGTGGAATGATGGGGTGTAGATTAATTTGTTCTTAAGGGCAGCACGGTAGCATTGTGGATAGCACAATTGCTTCACAGCTCCAGGGTCCCAGGTTCGATTCCGGCTTGGGTCACTGTGCGGAGTCTGCACATGCTTCCCGTGTGTGCGTGGATTTCCTGCGGGTGCTCTGGTTTCCTCCCACAGTCCAAGGATGTGCAGGTTAGGTGGATTGGCCATGATAAATTGCCCTTCGTGTCCAAAATTGCCCTTAGTGTTGGGTGGGGTTACTGGGTTATGGGGATAGGGTGGAGGTGTTGACCTTGGGTAGGGTGCTCTTTCCAAGAGCCAGTGCAGACTCGATGGGCTGAATGGCCTCCTTCTGCATGGTAAATTCTATGAAGGGGACCCTGTGTTCCACTAACTTTCTGGAGTTTTTTGAAGAGGGAACAGAAATGGTCCATGAGGGCAATGCTGTTGATGTGATGTACATAAACTTTCAGAAGGCATTCTGCACAGTGCCACTCAGCAGATTTGTGAGAAAAGTTATAGCTGATGGAATAAAAGGGAACATAAAACTGGCCAAATAATGGAAAATGGAGAGTAATGGTCAATGGATATTTTCAGGCTGGAGTAAAGTTTGTAGTGGTGTTCCCAGGGACCATTGCTTTTGCCAATATATATTAATGATCCAGATCTTGGTGTGCAGGGAGCAATGAGAATGTTTGTAGATCATACGAAACTTGGATGTCGTAAATTGTGAAGAGGACAGTGCAGAACCTCAAAAAGACATTGATAAGTTGATGGAGTGGGCAGATGGGTGGCAGATGATGTTCAATGTCGAGAAATCTGAGGTGATGCATTTTGGTACGAAGAACTTGGAGAGACATAGAACATAGAACATAGAACACTACAGCGCAGTACGGGCCCTTCGGCCCTCGATGTTGCGTCGACCTGTGAAACCATCTGAAGCCTATCTGACCTACACTATTCCATTTTCATCCATATGTCTATCCAGTGACCACTTAAATGCCCTTAAAGTTGGCGAGTCTACTACTGTTGCAGGCAGGGCGTTCCACACCCCTACTACTCTCTGAGTAAAGAAACTGCCTCTGACATCTGTCCTATATCTTTCACCCCTCAATTTAAAGCTATGTCCCCTCGTGTTGGTCATCACCATCCGAGGAAAAGACTCTCACTGTCCACCCTATCTAACCCTCTGACTATCTTATATGTCTCTATTAAGTCACCTCTCAGCCTTCTCCTCTCTAACGAAAACAACCTCAAGTCCCTGAGCCTTTCCTCGTAAGACGTTCCCTCCATACCAGGCAACATCCTAGTAAATCTCCTCTGAACCCTTTCCAAAGCTTCCACATCCTTCCTATAATGTGGTGACCAGAACTGCATACAGTACTCCAGGTGCGGCCGCACCAGAGTTATGTACAGCTGCAGCATGACCTTGTGGCTCCGAAACTCAATCCCCCTGCTGATAAAGGCTAGCACACCATATGCCTTCTTAACAGCCCTATTAACCTGGGTGGCAACTTTCAGGGATTTATGTACCTGGATGCCGAGATCTCTCTGTTCATCTACACTACCAAGAATCTTGCCATTAGCCCAGTACTCTGCATTCCTGTTACTCCTTCCAAAGTGAACCATCTCACACTTTTCCGCATTAAACTCCATCTGCCACTTCTCAGCCCAGCTCTGCAGCATATCTATGTCCCTCTGTATCCTATAACATCCTTCAGCACTATCCACAACTCCACTGACCTTCATCTGCAAATTTACTAACCCATCCTTCTACACCCTCTTCCAGGTCATTTATAAAAATGACAAACAGCAGTGGCCCCAAAACAGATCCTTGCAGTACACCACTAGTAACTGAACTCCAGGATGAACATTTAAATCAACCACCACCCTCTGTCTTCTTTCAGCTAGCCAATTACTGATCCAAACCGCTAAATCACCTTCAATCCCATACTTCCTTATTTTCTGCAATAGCCTACCGTGGGGAACCTTATCAAACGCCTTACTGAAATCCATATACACCACATCAACCGCTTTACCCTGATCCACCTGTTTGGTCACCTTCTCAAAAAACTCAATAAGGTTTGTGAGGCATGACCTACCCTTCACAAAACCGTGTTGACTATCGCTAATCAACTTGTTCTTTTCAAGATGATTATAAACCCTATCTCTTATAAGACATTGTAAAATAAGGGATAAAATTCTTAAAGTTTTGTCGGAGCAAATGGGCCTGGGTATCTATGTGCAAAGATTATTGAAGGAGGCAGGAGAGTCACAGAGAACAGTTAATAGCGCATACAGTATTCCGGGCTTTGTAAATATGGGCATAGAGTACAAGAGCAGGGAGGTTATGTTGAATTGACATTCATTGGACTTCAGCTGGAATATTGTGCACCATACTATAGAAAGGTTATGAACGCATTGGAGCGAGTGCAGAAGAGGTTTGCAAGAATGGCTCCAGACGTGAGAAATTTCAGTTATGAGGATGGATCAGAGAGATTAGGACAGTTCTCCTAGGAAAGAAGGCAAGAAGAGATTTGATAGAGATATTCTAAATCATGAGGGGGGCTGGACAGTGCAGAGGGTATTCAGTCTAGAAACACCATGTGCATTGTGTGATACGAGGACACCTGTTATGTTATGCTACATTTCATCTTCAGTTCTCTCCCCAAAATAGCCCCTTGGCTATTATTCGCTGAATCATGAGGCATGTGTGTGTGTTTTTTTAACCATAAGACATAGGAGCAGAATTAGGCCGATCGGCCCATCACGTCTGCTCTGCCATTCAATCATGGCTGATATTATTCTCATCCCCATTCTCCTGCCTTCTCCCTATAACCCCTTATCACCTTGTTAATCAAGAACCGATCTATCTCTGTCTTAAAGATGGGTAGGAGTAGGAAAAGGTTCCTAAGCCTGCCTCATCCTGAATTGTACCCAATGCTGCTGACATTAACCTGATTCACACACTATCCATCTAACCGGGCCTCCAGAGATGGAACTGTCAGGAGGCCATTAATATATCATATATTGGGTAAAAGTGTATAAAGTGAACATTCCTCATCAAATGTGTTTATTCGATATTCTATGATGCTTAAGCTTAGGGGATATCCATTGTCCAGTTCACCCATAAATACATTCTGATAATCAGCTCATGCTTTGTTTCTTACCGACATTACACATGTATTGGATTTGATTCAGATGTTCTCTCAGTGTTACATGTCATAGATGTTAAATTGACCCATGATCCAACACAATGGACATGCTTTGAAAATAAATTTAGTGTACCCAATTCTTTTTTTTTTCCAATTAAGGGGCAATTTAGCATGGCCAATCCACCTACCCTGCGCACCTTTTTGGGTTGATCCACGCAGACAAGGGTAGAATGTGCAAACTCCACACGGACAGTGACCTGGGGCCGGGATCGAACCCGGGTCCTCAGCTCCATGAGGCAGCAGTGCTAACCACTGTGTCACCCACAATGGACGTTAATTACATATAGAGAAAATGCTGGAAATTCTCAGCAGGCCTGGCAGCACCTGTAGGGAGAGCAAAGAGCTAACGTTTTGAGGGCAGATGACCCTTTATCTAAGGGTCACCTGGACTCGAAACGTTAGCTCTTTTCTCTCCCTACAGATGCTGCCAGAGCTGCTGAGATTTTCCAGCATTTTCTCTGGTTTCAGATTCCACCATCCGCAGTAATTTGCTTTTATTTAGTATTAATTACATATAGTTTGGATGTTAAAGTATGAAAGTCACCCTCCTAAGCACGTGTAACATGTTGACGAGGTTGTATGCGTAGCTGTTTCTATCTCGTTGCACTGATATTCTTGTACTGACACAGGAGGAGACGCTTGAAAGTTTTCTTGAATGTTGGATTGCACAGCGCATAGCAGGCTGGGTTGACGGTGCTGTTAATGTAAAATATCCAATATCCAATAATCCAGACCGTGTTGGGGACACAGGCTGAGCAGAAGGTGTCGATGAGAACGAGGACATTGTATGGGCTCCAAGTGATGATAAACGCCAGCAGAATAGCCAGAACGGTCTGTGTCACCTTCTGCTCTCGGGATACAGTTCCCTTCTTTTTCTTAGCTGGGATATCAGTCACTGTAATGATCTTATTGTCTACCCTGATCTCTCCATCATTCCCACCCTTACTGGCGATAACTGGCACCATTCTTGTTGTGGTGTCACAGTGGTTATTCTTTTTAAACTTGCTGACTATTTTCAAGCAGGAGAGTTTGGAGTTGTCCATCCTGAAACAGGTTGGAGTAGTGGATGTGCTCTCCTGTATCACCAATTGTTTCTTCTGCTTTGATTGGGCCCCACTGGGGGAAGTTGACTCAATGACGAGCTCCTCTCCTTGGCCACAATTATCACTTATTATTTCTCCAGTCATTTTGCTCTTTTGCATCTTGACCTCTGGTAAGCCATCAGGAGCATTTGAAAAGTTGTTATTATTCGGCTCCATTATTTTGCCCTTCGCTGCACGATGAGAAACGGTCCTCTTGCTCGATTCGGACTCCTTTTTATCTTCCATTATTCGACTTTTGCTGGCACGAGATATTTTCACGTATAAAATCATCATGATGAACACAGGGAGGTAGAAGGCACCTATGGCAGTGCCAAAAGTGACAACTGGATTTGAGAAAAACTGTATATGACACTCGCCCTCGCCGACTGTCCGCTCCCCTACGATGAACTGCCAGAAGAGAATGGCAGGAGCCCACAGGATAAACGACACCACCCAAACAGCAGCAATCATCAATCCTGCCATTTTTGCTGTTCTCCTCACGGGGTAGCTGAGGGGCTTTGTCACGCAGAAGTAGCGGTCAAAGCTGATGACCAGGAGGCTCATGGACGAGGCATTACTGACAACATAATCTAGAGCAAGCCACAAGTCACATACCACCGGGCCCAAAGGCCAGTAGCCAATCAGAGTGTAAATGGTGAATAGATTCATGGACACACCGACAATCAAATCAGCACAGGCCAAGCTAAAGATAAAGTAATTGTTAATAGTTTGCAATTGTCTGTTTACTTTGATAGAAACAATGACCAGGATGTTTCCAATAATTGTCAACACGCTCAAAGATCCTGTCACAATCACAGCGAAGACCAGCTCGACTGTTTTATAAGGACTCCCTGTTTCAGTGACAACCAGGTCTGTTGGATTGCTGAGAGATTGACCTGTCTGTGTCGAGTTAGCCGCCATTCCCATCTGATGTGTAGTTAGCACTGATGAGGCATAAGTGTAGAAACTAAAAGAAAAATTGATTAGGAAACAGATTTCAGATGAAGTTAAAGGACAACTGGTACCTCATTGACGTTCTGCCGGCAAGACCTTCAATATCTTTGGCAGGAGGGACTCTGTTTTAATTAGGAATTATTTCATGGGCCGTTTCCTGTACAATTGATTATGAACTAATAGTTAATTACTTCTGTCGAACTGAATGAAGATGTTGATGAGCGACATTGCAGAGATGTCTCTCAATGTGTTAAATCCATTGATCCAATCACCTGCGAGCTCTGCAAATGTTCACCTGTTCATGGAAGAAAGGTTTGACCCCTGTATTTCCTTTATGTTCATGTCTCAAGGTCACAAATTCCTGTAAGCCCATAACATCCAGGTCTACTCGGGAAGTGATGTTAGAAGAACGGTTGCACCAGTGTCACTGCTCTCTCAGAGACTGAACAACCACCCTATCCAATAGGTTTTCAGTCATTCAGATGGAAAGCAGGGACTTGGAGCTTCACTACTGGGATGAGGGAAAAAAGTATCTGAGATTATGCAGATATCATGCCTTTCAAAGCAGATAGCCATTGGGTCACATTAATTGATGCCTAATACCAGTTTTAATGCTTTAATGTATCTAATTATGTAACTTACATGTTTTATGATGCTGTCGTGCTAAATACAAATGCAAGAATGATTTCCAGATGTTGGTATTTCAAAACAAATGTAGGAAACACATCAGGGGATATAAAATGACCAACATTTCACTGAAGCTGGCACTGTTAAAGAAACATCATGCTTCATATTGTGTGTTACTGAATGCTTAAATAGTTCATTTATCAATATTAAATATCTCAGCAAGAATTCTCAATATTGTTCAAACTTGATTTAAGGCATTGTAAAGGAAATATACAGGAAGAAAATGCTGAGTTAGGATAGTGGGGATAAGGGCATGAGAGAGGAAGACAGAATGGATGATAAAACAAGAAGGATGAAAGAAAATGGGACAGAGAGGGAGGTGGAAATGTCACAGAGAAGAAACTGTAGACTACGAAACAGGAGAATTAGTAAAAGAAATTAAAGTGGAACCACTATTTGCGATGGGCGTACCAGAGTAAGATATAGCAGGAGGAGAAAATGATGTCATTGTTTCTGCATGTCTGAAGTGTATTTGGAGTTCAGGGCATAGAGTAAAATTAATTGGACATTAATTGAAAATTAATTAGCATTGCTGCCTCACAGCGCCAAGGGCCCGTGTTCGATTACGACCTTGGATAACTGTCTGTGTGGAGTTTGTACATTATCCCCGTGTCTGCGTGGATTTCCTCCAGGTGCTCTGGTTTCTTCCCACAGTCCAAAGATGTGCAGACTAGATAGATTGCAGTACTAAATTGACATTAGGGTGGGGTTGCAGGAATAGGCTGCAGGGAGATTGGGCCTAGGTAGGATGGTGTTTCAAAGGGTCAGTGCAGACTTGATGGGCCGAATGGCCTTCCTTCTGCACTTTAGCGATTCTATGAAAGAAATGGACAAAAAGGTAAGGTGAAAATTTTCTATTTTGTCAAAAATGTTTTGGTTAACAAGTGCATGAAAAAAGATGATTGACTATGCATGGTGAATTAATCTTGCAATTGTCTTCAGAAGATTAATAATGCTATTGTCTCTGCATTATACAAATAATGGAGAACCACAATTTTGCCCGTTTTGCCAGTATGGGCACTGTAGCTTTACACAATCCCAAGTCGAGACTGAAGACTGGTCCTATAGTTCAGGAACAGGAATGTGTGCTCTTTATATCATCTCAAGGAGAGACTGAAGAGTTGTCCTATAGTTCAGGAACAGGAATGTGTGCTCTGTACATAATCTCAAGTAGAGACAACGAGTGGAAATTGTTTCTGGTCCTTTTTCAGGTGAGCCCCTCGCATGCAATCCAATCCAATCAGAAGTCTCACGGACCCATGAGTAGCTGTTGGCACCTATCACACTTCCGCAAGCAGATCATACATTATATTGAGAAGGATATCCATCTGTTGGCCTCATCTTAATGTGAGTCCTTCTGCTATGGTGTAATGGATCTTAATTGTGAAGCACAAGAAATCCCAAAGGGAATCTTGGCCCATCTAGCGTAACTTAATTTTTGTGCTCTGACCACAGGAAGATAGGCTTACTGAACTCTGAAGCCATAAATTTCAGCCACATTAAACCAAAGCATTTATTAATAAAATGAAATAAAACTTAACATGCAGGATTACAATTAAATTATTCTGACAGAACATGTCCCCCAAAAATATTTAGTACTTGGTCTGACTCACAAGTGAAAACCATGTTGGCAGAGCTCCCTTATAGATGTTTAACTATAAAAAAAATCCAGTAACATTACACCCAAGGCAAAGCTTTAGTGATACCACGTGATCTCTCACTTATCACTTCCACTCTAGTGGAACTTCAAAACATTAGGCAGTACACAGTTTTATTTTTGCAGCCCCATGACATTTCTGGCTTAACTGGATGTTGATTTAAAACTGCATCTCTTCCAATCTAGAGATGTTGCTTGCAGGTCTTTCTCAAACAGCCAACCCTCAGGAGGTGGGACATACCCATTTTCCAACACAGATCTCAAAAATATCTCCTTAAGTATTGTTTTCCATCTTCCATCTTCCATTGTCCGTGCCCATGTTAGAAACTTAACTTTAAATAAAAATCTTTCATGTTCGCTCGATAGCCCCAATTGCATGTCAAATACAATTTGATCATCTTTCCTTGTTTGATTATGAAGCCTTTGCAAGCTGCACATGTCTTTTTTACGTTTTACTTCCCCTTTGCAATTTAACATCAAAAAATCCAAATCCTTGCCTATCTCCAAATTCAAATTTCTACCCACTGACTATTTACATGTAGAAAATTAACTTGACACCCTTACTTAACACACATTCATTTGAAGTCCCAAACCTTATAGAAAATCAATCCCCAACTTAATTAAATTATGTTCATGAACATAAACACGAGACTTTCACAGAATAACATAATGAATCCCAAAAACATTAAATATAGTACCATCTCTCATCACACAGATGAAGGGGCACAATCAGTGGGTTTACAGAAATAAGCTCACTGTTTCTTTAACTCAAGAAACCATGATTAAATTGGTTATTTTCAAAACATAGATACATTGGGGCTGGGAAAAGATAGCATCAAAGGAAGGGAGCCTTTGCAATACTCTTGTTGACACAAACCAAGGGAAGTTCAATAAAGGGAGTCAACTTATCACTTCTCACTTGGAAGAAAATCAACTTGGGGATAGCCCATCAGAAATAAACAAATTGTGCTGAGATAATTCCTACAGAGTGTACAGCATTTGGGGACGTCATCCATGAATGTGCAGCAACAATCTGTGCAGCTTAAATTCTCCAATTAAGTTTACTCTCATATTACCTCATCAAAGTTTCTCAGTATTTGATCTCTCTTCTCTTACTTCATGTATTGTCCATTTTCCTATTAATACATCTGTACTATTTGTTTTAACCACTCACTGTAGCAGCGAATGCCACATACTCACCACTATTTGGGCTTGTTGAATGTAATATGAGATGGGATTTAGTCTTCATCATGTAAATTCATTATTGTTTAATGAATTTAGACATTTGCGTAAAGGGATATTTGGCCACATTCTTCAACTGCTCTCTGAACTTCATCTGGATCATAGCGTAAATACAAATGTTTGTGCAGCAACTCAGGAGGTGAAGCATGAATCCTATATCCCAGACAATATCAAGCATCAGTGTAGATTTGTACGCTATGAACCACATTCCAGCCCATGTGGAATACACCATACTTGTGGACCACAACAGGATGAAATTCCCAGAGATAACAAGCAGTTGGATGCAAAATTTCCTTAGACTCTCCATCTCTGAGATTCTGGGATTCTCCCCACTGCTGGGATCTTGGACTATCCTGTGGGCTCTATTGGCCAATAAAATATGGCTAATGGTGAATGGATTGAGCAGTGGAATCAGAGTAAATGTGCTTCACAGCTCCAGGGTCCCAGGTTCGATTCCGGCTTGGGTCACTGTCTGTGCAGAGTCTGCACATCCTCCCTGTGTGGGCGTGGGTTTCCTCCAGGTGCTCCGGTTTCCTCCCACAGTCCAAAGATGTGCAGGTTAGGTGGATTGGCCATGATAAATTGCCCTTAGTGTTGGGTGGGGTTACTGGGTTATGGGGCTAGGGTGGAGGTGTTGACCTTGGGTAGGGTGCTCTTTCCAAGAGCCGGTGCAGACTCGATGGGCCGAATGGCCTCCTTCTGCACTGTAAATTCTATGAAATCTATGAAATAGGACCATAGGGGTGATAATGCAGTGCTGGAGCATAACTGTTAACCAGACTCGTAATTCCATAACATTGCTTTGTGCAGAGCAAACTACGAGGCATTGCACAGCTGATACTGATCAGTTAACATCAAATACCACGTAGTATGCTTTAAACAGCTCAACACGGTCACCGTACCAAGAGCCACAGCCGCCGTTTTCTCACTACAATATTTAACTTACAGCCTTGGGCAACAAATAGCCACAACTCCATCAAAGGTGTAAGTGGTAGTGAACAAGACAGAGCAGTCTGTGGCTGCATAGAGCAGAATTGTGTGGATGTTACATGTAGGGATGGAGTACACAAAAATGAACTGCTTCCAAGAAAAAAATTGCAATACGACTTATCATCAGGTCGATAATAACAACCAATAGATTGGCCACTGCCATAGCCACCAGATAGCGTGTGACACATTTGGAGAGACTACACATTCCATGAGACAGGATCACAATTGTCACTACGTTGACTGTGAGGAAGAGACATAAACAGGGAAAGCATATATCAGATTAGAAGCAAAATTATCAGTTTCACTAATTACTTGTTGCGATACAAAAATGCCCCGTGATCTTTTGACTTTGTTTATTCTTTCAGACATGTGGTTGACCCTGGCAAGGCTAGCATTTTTTGCCCACCCTAATTTCTCTTGAACTGGGTGGTTTACTAGCTTATTGTACAGGGCTGGTAGGATTCAATCACAGAAATATTTGCAGTCAGGGAGAGGGGGATCTGATAGAAACACATCTGTGGGAGTGACTGAGAGACTGCACTGTATGTTCTATGATCTATATTCTATGACTTGGATTTCGGATTTCCAGTCTTGTTACAATCTCCTAATTTCAAGAAAGAAACATCAAATGAGGATGCCGTTCTTTGAGGTCAGAATGAATGGGATACTGTGCAATCGGGGAGGCAGTGGCAGCATGATATTGTCACTGGACTAGCAATCCAGAGACCCAGGGTAATGGTCTGGCGACATGGATTCGAATCCCACCAGGGCAGATAGTGGAATTTGAATTCAATAAAAATCTGGAATTAAAAGTCTAATGATGAAATTGAATCGATTGTCGTAAAAACCCATCTGGTTCACTAATGCCCTTTAGGGGTGAAAATCTGTCATCCTCACCTGGTCTGGCACACATGTGACTCCAGACGCAGAGCAATGTGGTTGACTCTTAAATGCCCTCAGGGATGGGCAATAAATGTTGGTCCAGTGATGCCCACATCCCATGAACAAATAAAGGAATAATTAAATTAATTAAAATTGAAACAACATTACACCCAGAAAGAAAGAATTTCACTGAATAAAAGTAATAACTCGCATAAAAAGAGACCATTCACACAGTGGGATAGAGTTTATAGAATGAATAGCTGCGTATGAAGACTTACCAGGAACAGCAATAGCAGCAAGGAGAGAACAGTGAATCTTTTCGAAATCAATGATGAAACAATACACCATCCACATGTCCATTTCTATGGAGACGCTGATCCCTGTTAGTGTCGGAGGTGCTGCTCCCGCTGACACGAAGAGACTAACACTTTCAAAGGAGCTTCTTATTAATAGAAAAGAGAAACTCTCCAGTGGCACTGTTCAGTTCCATGGGGACTGTCATTAATCACAGTCACTGCACAAACAAGATCTTTCAATCTGGCACTTTTACTGCATATTTGTGTGAATGGTCCACAGTACGTAATCCTTTGAAAGATTAAACATATACCAAAACAGATTTCAATGTTTTTCGGCAGTCTTCAGCCTTGTGAGATGAAGATTTACTCCTTTGTGTTGAATTCTTTGTTAAGCCCTCGCATGCTGTGACCCATGAGCCCAATCTAGCATGGCAGACGGTGGTGCATTTGCTGACGGTGAACTTGCAAGCGCTGCTGGGCTATCCTTTCATTGCATCTTCTTATTGGCCAGCTAAACTTTCTGTTTGCCTTCACCTCTTCCATGACCTTCCAAACAGGTAGACCAGAGGTCACGGCTATTGATGATTGTCGCATTTGTCAGTGTTGAAGTTTGCCATGTTCTATTTCCTGCTTGAGGGCTCCTTTGTCGTGGGGGTTCGGTCACCAGGCATGTCAAAACCCCCTGGTTAGGTCACTAGAGAGAATGCCTGTGGGTACATGGCCCTCATCCATCGAATGAACATGGCCATGCCAACGCGTGTCATTGACTTAGTGTGTGCTGATGAAAGTTCGGTACCTTGGAGTTGGTGACCTTGGCTAACCAAGAGATGCCAATTATGTGCCAGAGAGAGTTGAAACTGTTCACCATTTTGTCCTGGCAAGCATATGCTGTCAAAGCCTCACCATTGTAGATGAGTGCACTGAAGGCACAGGTTTGATGATCTCAGTCAAGCTGCTGTTGCTTTGCACGCTCTTCATGCATATGTTCATTTCAGCATCAAGCGGAAGATTGCTAGTCATTTTTAACAAATTAATTAAGGGGACGTGGGCATCGCTGGCTAAACCAACATTTATTGCTGACCATAATTGCCCCTGAGAAGATGGCGGTGAGCAGCTGCAGTCCCTGTGGTGTAGGTACATCCACAATGCTGTTCGGATTTTCACTCAGCCACAGTGAAGGAACAGTTGATATAATTCCAAGTCAGAATGGTGAGCGACTTGGAACAGAATATCCAGGTGCTGTGGTTCCCGTGTGTTTGATGCCCTTGTTCTTCCATATGCTAGCAGTTGTGGGTCGGGGATGCATCAGGAGCCTTGGTGTGTTTGTGCTGTGCACACTGCTGAGACTGTGTGTTGATGGTGGAATGAGAGAGTTTTTGAGAAAGGGGTGCCAGTCACGTGAGCTGCTAATTCATAAATGGTGTGGAGCGTCCTGAATGTGGTTGGAGCTGCTCATGCAGGCAAGTGGAGAATATTCCATTATACTCCTGACTTGTGCTTTTGTGGGTGGTGGACAGGCTTTGGGGAGTCAGGAGGTGAGTTATTTGTGGCAGGATACATCACCCCTGACCTGCTCTTGTAGCCACAGTATCTATATGGCCATTCCAGTCAGTTTCTGGTCTGGTAACCCCAGAATGTTGATAGTGGGAGATGCTGCAAATGTAATGCCATTGAATGTCATGGGGAGATGGCTAGATTCTCTTTTGTTGGAGAGGGTCAGTAACTGTCATTTGTGGGGTGAGAATGTTACTTCTCATTGTCAAACTAAGCCTGGATATTGTCCACATCTTGCTGAACACGGAGATGGACTGCTTCAGTATCTGAGTGTCAGATGGTGGAGAACATTGTGAACTCATCAGCAAAGATTCTGACCTAATGATGAATGGAAGGTCATTGACGAAGCAGCTAAAGATGGTTGGGCCTAACACACCAGCCCAAAGAACTCATTAACTCCAGTTTTGCTTCGGAACTTTGATGTCATACTCGGTCAAATGCTGCCTTGATGTCAAGGGAAGTCGCTCTCACCTCACCTCAGAGAGATCAGCTCTTTCGTCCATGTTCAAATAATGGCTGAAATAAGCTCAGGAGTTGAATGATCCTGGCAGCCTGGCGCTGCTCTTGGCTTGCCCTCCTGCACTCTTCATTTAATCAGGGTTGCTCCCCTGGCTTGGTGGTAATGGTAGAGTACGGGATAAGCTGGGCCATGAGGATACAGATTGTGGTTGAGTGCCATTCTGCTGCAGCTATTGGCCTACAGCCCCTTCGGGATGCTTGATCTGTTCAAAATCCATCCCATTTAGCATGGTGCGAATACCACACAACACAATGAAGGGTATCCTCAATGTGATAGTGGAAGTTTGCCTCCACAAAGATTGTGCAGTGAACACTCCTACCAATACGTTCGGGTACAAATGCATATGCAGCAGGCAGATTGGTGAGGATGAGGTCAAGTATGTTTTTCCCTCTTGTTGGTTCTCTCACTTCTTTCCACAATCCCAGTCTAGCAGTTTTGTCCTTTCAGACCTGGCCAGCTCATTCAGTGATGGTACTACCGAGCCACTCTTGGTGATGAACATTGAAATCCCCCACCAGTGTACATAGTGCACCCTTGCCACCCTCAGTGCCATCTCCAAGTGGTTCACCGTGGAGGAGTACTGATTCATCAGCTTAGGATGAATGGTACATCGTAATCAGCAGGAGGTTCTCTTGCCCCTGTTTGGCCTCATACCATGATGCTTCATGTGGTCCAGAGTTGATGTTGAGGACTCTCAGAGCAACCTCCTCCCGATAGTATACTACTGTGACATCACCTCTTCTGGATCTCTTTTATTCATTTACAGGATTGGGGCATCGCTGGCTGTGCCAACATTTATTGCCCATTCCTAGTTGCCTTTCAGAAGATGGTGATGAACTGTCTTCTTGAACCGCTGCAGTTTCTTTTGTACCAGTCTGCCATGAAGGACCTTGTCAAACGCCTTATGTTGGAGTCCATTTTGGCATCATAGAACATAGAAAATACAGTGCAGAAGGAGGCCATTCGGCCCATCAAGTCTGCACCAACCCACTTAAACCCTCACTTCCACCCTATCCCCGTAACCCAGTAACCCCTTCTAACCTTTTTTGGTCACTAAGAGCAATTTATCATGGCCAATCCACCGAACCTGCATGTCTTTGGAGTGTGGGAGGAAACCGGAGCACCTGGATGAATCCTACGCAGAAACGGGGAGAAAATAAAGACACCGCACAGATAGTGACCCAGCAGGGAATCGAACCTGGGACCCTGGCGCTGGGAAGCCACTGTGCTAATCACTTGTGCTACTGTGCTGCCCAAGCTGTTCCTTCATCAATTAATTTTGTCACCTCCTCAAAACTCTATTAAGTTGGTAAGACAAGACCTTCCCCACACAAAACCATGTTGCCTATCACTAACAAGTCCATTCACTTCCAAATGTCAATAAATCCTGTCCATCAGTATCTTCTCCAATAGCTTCCCCACCACTGACGTCAGGTTCACCGGGCTATAATTACCTGGATTATCCCTGCTTCCCTTCTTAAAAAAGGGATGACATTGGATATTCTCCAGTCCTTTGTATCCTCACATGTGGTCAAAGATGATGCAAAGATATCTGTTGAGACCCCAGCTATTTTCTGTCTTGCCCCCACAGTAACCTGGCAATCCAGCACAGGGACATGTCTAACTTAATGCATTTTAAGTTATCCAACACTTCCTCTTTCAATATGTTGACATGTCTTAGAGTATTCACGACACCCATCCCTAACCTCAACATCAGTCATGTCATTCTGTGAATACCGATCCAAAGTACTCATTGAGGATCTCACCCACTTCCTCTGACTCCACGCGTAACTTCCCTCCTCTATCCTTGAGTAGGCCTACTCTTTCTCTAGCTACCCTATTGCTCCTTATATAAGTATAAAAGGCTTTGGGATTTTCCTTGACCCTACTTTCCAATGACATTTCATGGCCTCTTTTATCCCTCCTAACTCCACGTTCGAGTTTGTTCCCAATTCCCCTCTATTCTTCAAAATCTTTGTCTGTTTTTAGTTGCCTAGACCTTATTTATGCTTCCTTTTCCTTTTTGACGTGTCTCACAATTTCCTCTGTCTTCAATAGTTCCCGAATCCTGCCATTTCTGCCCTTCATTTTCGCATGGATGCCTGCCCTGCACTCTAATCAACTGGTCTTTAAAAGGCTCCCACATATCAAATATGGATTTACCCCCAAACATGGGGGAAATTAAAATCACCCACAACTACCCTGCTATTTTCACACCTTTCCAGAATCTGACGATATATCTGTTCCTCTGTATTCCGCTGGCTGTTGGGAGGCTTATTGTACAACCCCAACATTGTGATTGCACTCTTCCTATTTATGAGCTCTACCCACAATGCCTCACTTCAGTATCCCTCCAAGATGTCTTCCCTCATGACAGCTTCGATATGGTCCTGAACCAGTAATGCAACTCACTCACCTTTCTCGTACCACTTCTGTCTCATCTAAAACATTGATATCCCAGAACGTTAATCTGGCAGTCCTGTCCCTACTTTAACCATGTCACCATAATAGCAAAAACAACATAATTCCCCACATTAATCCAAGCTCTAAATCTTACCTGCCATATTTCTTGCATTGAAGCGCCCCCTGGGATTTTTGACTGTGAGCAAAGATGTGTCATCCTCCCCCCCCCCCCCCCCCCCCCCACCAAGGCCGCCACCCAACCCTTACATGTCACTTTAAGAAATGTTTGTCTTCTCAAGTGGCTGAAGTGATGTCAGTGCCTGGGTGTAGCTGGGCTCTGGCTCTGATTTTTACTTTTGTTCTGAGCTGGAAGCTGTTTTTGGCTCTGAGTTTTAGTTTCATTTTCAGTTGGAAGCTGCATTCAAACCCAGGAGGTGTATTTCTGTCTCTCTTTGCATGGCATGCTAAAGAATGTCTCCAGATTACTTGATGATTTCAAAGTAATACCCATTTCTGGAAGGAATACAAACCTACTTTCTTTGCTAAAAAGGGTCTTTGACTTATGGATATTGTTCAGAAAGTTACTAAAGTTACTATAAAGTATTGTATCTTTGGGGATTATCAGTGTTGGTAGTTGATAAGATGTTTACTGCGTGTTTATATAATGTTAACAGGATTCATAGAATAAACATTGTTTTTGTTTAAAAATACTTTAGATCTCTGTTGCATCACACCTGTAAAATGGGCCCTTGTGCTCCAAAATCTATTAAAAGTTGTGGGTCAGGTGAAGTAAAATGATATACTTTGGTGTTCTCTAAACCCTGGCCCATAATAATGACTACTCAACTCCTCGCCTCCCCACAGAAGCCCTTACGTTCGGTTCACGTTTTTCAAAACGAGTACTAATTGGCACCAGCGTAAATACTTGCTGGGAAGGCCGGTGAATGTCGGAGGGCCGTTGGATATGTGTCGCTGCAGTTAACTGTATGGTGGCACAGTAGCACAGGTTCGCTCTATTGCTTCATAACTCCAGGGACCCAGAGTCAATTCCCGGCTTGGGTCACTGTCTGTGTGGAGTCTGCCTGATCTCTCCGGGCGGGATTCTCCAATCCCGTGGCTGAATGTCCACACCGTCGTAAACGCCATCGCGTTTTATGGTGGCG
This sequence comes from Scyliorhinus canicula, assembly GCF_902713615.1. Lineage (NCBI taxonomy): Eukaryota > Metazoa > Chordata > Chondrichthyes > Carcharhiniformes > Scyliorhinidae > Scyliorhinus > Scyliorhinus canicula. The sequence continues at coordinate 32,221,269 of NC_052158.1, forward strand.
TGAATGGGCCGCTCCCAAATCTTATTCTGGCCCCAAATGGGGGTCAGCACGGCGCTCCAGCTGCAGATCCCGGTGGAAACTGGGCACCACAAGATCCGCGCATGCGCAGTTGTGCTGGCGCCAACAAGGACAGGTGCAGTGGTGCCTGTGCCAAGGTGCCCATGTGCAGTGGCCTCCTTCAACACGTCAGCCCCGACACTACATGGCGCAGGACTACAGGGGCCGGCGCATAGGAAAGGAGGCCCCCAGCCACAGAGGCCGGCCTGCCGATCGGTGGGTCCCGATCGCGGACCAGGCAACATCGGAGGTCCCCCTGCGGTCGGACCCCCCTCTAACCCCCCAGAGGCCGCCACCCGACCCTTACACGCCAAGGTCCAGCCAGCTCAGAGCAGGTTAGAACGGCGCCGGCGGGACTCGGCTCTATTCCTATGGCCGCTCGGCCCATCCAGGCCGGAGATTTGGCAGAGCGGCCCGCAACCGGTGCCGCGCCAACCATGCCAGCGGCAATGGCGCCGATTCTCCGCAATGCGGAGAATCACGTGCTGGCATCGGGGCAGCGTGACCTGTTCGCCGGGATTCTTCGGCCTGGCGCGGGGCTGGGAGAATCTCGCCCTCCATGTCTGCGTGGATTTCCTCCAGGTGCTCCCGTTTCCTCCCACAGTCCAAAGATGTGCATGTTAGGAACATTGCCCATGCTAAATTGCCCTTAGGCTAGGTGGGGTTGCTGGGTTACGCGATAGGGTGGAGGTCTGACACACACCAGCTGACCCTGCTCTCCACCCCCCCCCCCTCCCCCCCCAGCACCCTGACGTCTGACACCCTTGCAGTCAGGCTTGATGATTCCGCATGAGATAGGGATAGACACATTGCCGAGAGAAGTTTACACTGATAGTGAGGGTGGCAGGAGCGAGAGGAGGTAACAGAAATAAGAATTTGCAGGAAGAGGTTACAGAGATAGGGTGGGGTGTAGGGCTGTGGTGTTACATAGATAGGTAGAGCTTAACGGCCTGGAGGAGGCTACAGAGATAGGATGGGATATGGATGATATACTGGTGTGTGGGGCAGAAGGTTACTGAGCAAGGGTGGGTGGAGGCTGGAAGAGGTTACGGAGATGGAGAGGAACGTAGAGGCTGGAGGTGGTTACAGAGATAGGGAATGGTGTAGAGGTTGGCAATGGTTACAGAGATAGGGAATGGTGTAGAGGCTGGAGATGGTTACAGAGATAGGGAATGGTGTAGAGGCTGGAGATGGTTACAGAGATAGGGAATGGTGTAGAGGCTGGAGATGGTTACAGAGATAGGGAATGGTGTAGAGGCTGGAGATGGTTACAGAGATAGGGTAGGGTGTAGAGGCTGGAGGAGGTTGCAGAGATAGGCAATGGTGTAGATGCTGGAGGTGTTCACAGAGGTAGGGCAGGGTGTAGAGGCTGGAGGTGGTTACAGAAATAGGCAATGGTGTAGATGCTGGAGGTGGTTACAGAAATAGGGAATGGTGTAGAGGCTGGAGGTGGTTACAGAAATAGGGAATGGTGTACAGGCTGGAGGTGGTTACAGAGATAGGGAATGGTGTCGAGGCTGGCGGTGGTCACAGAGATAGGGAATGGTGTAGAGGCTGGAGGTGGTTACAGAGATAGGGAATGATGTAGAGGCTGGAGGTGGTTACAGATAGGGCAGGGTGGAGAGGCTGGAGGAGGTTACAGAGATAGGGCGGGGTGTGGATGATAAGATGGTGTGTGGGGGCAGGAGGAGGTTAGTGAGACAGGACAGGAGTGGAGGCTGGAGGAGTTTACGGAGATGGAGAGGAACGTAGAGGCTGGAGGAGGTCGCAGAGATAGGGAATGGTGTAGGAGCTGGAGGTGGTTACAGAGATTGGGAATGGTGTAGAGGCTGGAGGTGGTTACAGAGATAGGCATGGTGTAGATGCTGGAGGTGTTTACAGAGATAGGACAGGGTGTAGACTGTAGAGGCTGGAGGTGGTTACAGAAATAGGCGATGGTGTAGATGCTGGAGGTGGTCACAGAAATAGGGAATGGTGTAGAGGCTGGAGGAGATTGCAGAGATAGGGAATGGTGTAGACGCTGGAGGAGGTTGCAGAGATAGGGAATGGTGTAGAGGCTGGAGGAGGTTGCAGAGATAGGGAATGGTGTAGAGGCTGGAGGTGGTTACAGAGATAGGGAATGATGTAGAGGCTGGAGGTGGTTACAGAGATAGGGAATGATGTAGAGGCTGGAGGTGGTTACAGAGATAGGGAATGGTGTAGAGGCTGGAGGAGGTTACAGAGATAGGGAATGGTGTAGGAGCTGGAGGTGGTTACAGAGATAGGGAATGGTGTAGATGCTGGAGGTGTTCACAGAGGTAGGGCAGGGTGTAGAGGCTGGAGGTGGTTACAGAAATAGGCAATGTTGTAGATGCTGGAGGTGGTTACAGAAATAGGGAATGGTGTTGAGGCTGGAGGAGGTTGCAGAGATAGGGAATGGTGTAGACGCTGATGGTGGTTACAGAGATAGGACAGGGTGCAGAGGTTGGAAGTGGTTACAGAGATAGGGAATGGTGTAGAGGCTGGAGATGGTTACAGAGATAGGGTAGGGTGTAGAGGCTGGAGGTGGTTACAGAGATAGGGAACGGTGTAGATGCTGGAGGTGTTCACAGTGGTAGGGCAGGGTGTAGAGGCTGGAGGTGGTTACAGAGATAGGAAATTGTGTTGACGCTGGAGGTGGTTACAGAGATATGGAATGGTGTAGAGGCTGGCGGTGGTCACAGAGATAGGGAATGGTGTAGAGGCTGGAGGTGGTTACAGAGATAGGAAATTATGTGGACGTTGGAGGTGGTTACAGAGATAGGGAATGGTGTAGAGGCTGGAGGTGGTTACTGAGATAGGGAATGATGTAGAGGCTGGAGGTGGTTACAGAGATAGGGCAGGGTGGAGAGGCTGGAGGAGGTTACAGAGATAGGGCGGGGTGTGGATGATAAGATGGTGTGTGGGGGCAGGAGGAGGTTAGTGAGACAGGACGGGAGTGGAGGCTGAAGGAGTTTACGGAGATGGAGAGGAACGTGGAGGCTGGAGGAGGTCGCAGAGATAGGGAATGGTGTGGGAGCTGGAGGTGGTTACAGAGATAGGGAATGGTGTAGACGCTGAAGGTGTTCACAGAGATAGGGAATGGTGTAGGTGCTGAAGGTGGCTACAAAGATAGGGAATGGTGTAGAGGCTGGAGGTGGTTACAGAGATAGGAAATTGTGTAGACGCTGGAGGTGGTTACAGAAATAGGGAATGGTGTAGAGGCTGGAGGTGGTTACAGAGATAGGAAATTGTGTAGACGCTGGAGGTGGTTACAGAGATAGGGTAGGGTGTAGAGGCTGGCGGTGGTTACAGAAATAGGGAATGGTGTAGAGGCTGGAAGTGTTCACAGAGATAGGGAATGATGTAGAGGCTGGAGTTGGTTACAGAGATAGGGCAGGGTGTAGAGGCTGGAGGTGGTCACAGAGATAGGGAATGGTGTACAGGCTGGAGGTGGTTACAGAGATAGGGCAGGGTGTAGAGGCTGGAGGTGGTCACAGAGATAGGGAATGGTGTACAGGCTGGAGGTGGTTACAGAGATAGGGCAGGGTGGAGAGGCTGGAGGAGGTTACAGAGATAGGGTGGGGTGTAGCGCTGTGGTGTTACAGGGATAGGGAGAGTTTAGCAACCTGGCGGAGGTTACAGAGATAGGATGGGATGTGGATGATAAGATTGTGTGGGGGCAGGAGGGTTACTGAGACAGGGTGGGTGAAGGCTGGAGGAGTTTACGGAGATGGAGAGGTACGTAGAGGCTGGAGGAGGTTGCAGAGATAGGAAATGGTGAAGACGCTGAAGGTGGTTACAGAGATAGGGCAGGGTGTAGAGGCTGGAGGTGGTTACAGAAATAGGGAATGTTGTAGAAGCTGGAGGTGGTCACAGAGATAGGGAGTGATGTAGAGGCTGGAGGTGGTTTGAGATAGGGCAGGGTGGAGAGGCTGGAAGAGGTTACAGAGATAGGGTGAGGTGTAGGGCTGTGGTGTTGCAGAGATGGGGAGAGGTTAACAACCTAGAAGAGGTTACAGAGATAGGATGGGATGTGGATGATGCTGGTGTGTGGAGGCAGGAGGAGCTTTCTGAGACAGGGTGGGAGTGGAGGCTGGAGGAGGTTACGGAGATGAAGAGGAATGTAGAGGCTGGAGGAGGTTGCAGATATAGGGAATGGTTTAGACGCTGAAGGTGGTTACAGAGATAGGGCAGGGTGTAGAGGCTGGAGGTGGTTACAGAGATAGGGAATGATGTAGAGGCTGGAGGTGGTTACAGAGATAGGGGATAGTGTAAGGGCTGGAGGTGGTTACAGAGATAGGGCAGGGTGTAGAGGCTGGAGGTGGTTACAGAGATAGGGCAGGTTGTAGGGGTTGGAGGTGGTTACAGAGATAGGACAGGGTGTCGGGGCTGGAGGTGGTTACAGAGATAGGGGATAGTGTAAGGGCTGGAGGTGGTTACAGAGATAGGGGATGGTGTAGGGGCTGGTGTAGAATCCTGATAGGGCTAGAGGAGGTGACAGAGACAGGGAATGGTGTCGGCTGATCTGTTAGCCCGATTGATTTTAACGATGAAGTGTTGACAGCTTTCTTTTATTTACGATAGGGTGATAATGCAGATTTGAAGTGAGACACAGAACATGATAAGAGAAAACTATTTACAATATCAGTTCACAGGGACAGCAGGAAGGGACTGAGCCTGTGTACAGCTCAGCAGCCTCCAGGCTGAGATGTCGAACTTTCACAGTTCAGAATAACTCCACTCCTCGCCCTGGGTTCGATCCCTCCGCCCAAGCCTCTCAGCAGCGTTTGTCCACTGATGGAAGCAGAAAGAGAGAGAGAGAGATAATTTATTGACACATAGAGATTTTGGGAACTTGCTTTTTGAATTAACAATTTTCTTTCTGAGCAGACGTGAGGATCTCAGCCAAACATGTAAAATCAATGGCTCAATGGGTAATGGAAGTGCCATGTTTGGCCATGGAGGGCTTATTTGGAGTGTGTTAGTGTAATCATTGATATTTAAGGTGTGAGGGACCATTGACCACGGGGGGGTTGAGTTGGTATCATGGATGAGAGATTCCATGGTGGTGAATGAACAGCATGAGTTGGCATTTGAATGGCATGAAGAGATTATTGAAATAGATTTCCTGTTTATTTACTTTGTTCCCATTTCTTTTAGTTTTATTCTTCTGGTCCGTGGGCCCATATCTGGGATGTGCGTTTAAGCAGAAAACTCGAAGTGCAACAGTCTGCTTGTCAGGACACTGCATTCCCAGGTTTTAAATTTTGGAGAAAAGAAAACTTATTACTCGGCACCAAGTGAATCTTAAGAACCAGCTTTGGAGGGAATTGGTTTGACTGATTAACCGGCAACCAGTGGGTTGAGCCAGGGACGGTCTTCTGCCTGAGAACAGTCAGTGATTGTTTCCTGAGTGATTGCTTCCTGTGAGAACTCAGCAGAAGTGCTTAGACCTTGGAAGACCTTTTCTCGCTTGGTTGCTGAAGTGAAAGAACTGCTCTGTTGTTCGGAAAGCAGTGAATGCCTAGAGAACCCAAAATGATACTGAGTCTGCAGAGAAAGTAGACAGCCTTGCCGGAGAAAGCCATCTCAATCCGAGAAGTAAGAAGTACCAAATCAAAAGCCAGAACTTCAGAAAGACATTGACTGGAAGTCCTCCCAGTGCATGAAAGATTCTTATCCTTTTATTTCTATTGATATTTTTCTTTCCCTTTCCACCATCCTTTCGTCTCTGTGAATGTGTAAGAGAGTGGTGTGATTTAAGAAAGAGGGGATGGGAAAGGGGTAGTCGATAGTCAGTTACATATTCTATCTGTTTAATTAGAATACTGTACAGAATAAAAAGTTACTGTGTTTAAAAGTTACAACCAAGGACCTTGGATATTTTAAATAAATCCCATTTCTCCTGCATTGCGACTCCGGGTCAAGTGGAACTGATTTTATCGCAAACTAGCTCAGGGTGGTCATGACAGTCTGGAAGGTGGTGTGGGCAATGCATTTTGAAATCACTTTCAAAATCTTTCCCAATTCCGACCATGGTTCAGGATTGAGCCACGATACTTGGAGAAGTTGCCCTGACTCCACAAAAGCTGCGAGGAGATGTCTATCTCCACAATTTATCCAGCCTAGTCAGCTGCACACACCTTTACCCCGTGCCAGAGAAAAATAGGGGGGGCCGGGAATGTGAACGGGAATCCTTCAGTCGGATCACCTGATCCTTTAGAAAAATGAAAATGAAAATGAAAATCGCTTATTGTCACGAGTAGTCTTCAATGAAGTTACTGTGAAAAGCCCCTAGTCACCACATTCCGGCGCCTGTCCGGGGAGGCTGGTATGGGAATCAAACCGTGCTGCTGGCCTGCTTGGTCTGCTTTAAAAGCCAGCGATTTAGCTGAGTGAGCTAAACCAGCCCCTAAACCAGAATGTCTGTGGTGTCTCCACGACTCTGCAAATATCAGGACCAATATGTGTTGAAGATCTGTCCCAGTTCTCAAGGGATAGGGATCAAAGATGGGGAAATGTATTGGAGATACAGCTCGTTCCTGATCGAACTGGGATGAACTAGAGTCGAGGGGCTGAATGGATGACTCCTGTTGCTCTAAATGATTACAATGGTTGAGCATCATTGGTAAGGGGACTCCCTTCACCCGCACTCCCTGCTCTCTGCTCTGGTAACCATAAGGAAGCCTGTTATTGCATTTGAATGCATCAAGTCATCAGATCTGAAAGGAAGCCCAAGATTTTGTCAAATACATTTTCATCATTAAAATGGGACCATTCGAGCGGGGTGGGAGGATGGGGGGAGTGTGCGTGCGTAAGGGCAGGGAAGTGAGAAGATCAAATTGTGTCACAACGCGATAGGTCACACCATCACAAAGCCAATCACAATGAGGCAACACCATTAGATTGTGAACTGGATGCACTTGAAGCATGGGATTCAGTGGAGCAAATGGAGGATTGCAACTGATCCCAGGGCAAGGTTCCCCAAATGTGTTATCCAGACTGAGGAGGGAAGAACAGGCTCCCTCTCTTCGTTGAACCCCTCTGATTGGTTGCAACATGATTAATTTAGCAAAAGGTCCCTTCCCTTGTGGAAATCTTCTCCCAGCCCAGTATTTATGTATTTAAAAGTAGCCAATTGAACCAGGCTTTCCTGTCAAAAAAAAGAGTGAGTTTATTATAGGCCAAATGTGAGAAAAATGATAATGAGTATGCACATATATTCACACAGATTCTAAATGAAAATTGAGTTCAAAAGCAAGTGACAGCCTTTGACTTGTCCTTGAAGAGTAAATGTTGGAACTTTGAAGCCTTTGTGATTTGTTTTTCCAGTAGTGCTGATTTCAGAGGCTGAATAGTGGCTTTCGTGATTTTGCTGCTCTGCGGTGTAGCTGCGAAACTGCCTCACTTCCTTTTCGGCTGTCACTTTTCTGAGTGGCTTGTTTCATCAAGCATAGAGAGACACTTACCTGCAAAACCGTTGCAGCGCTCTGCTGTTGTCCTTACTCTTGTGTCTTACACTGATACACCCAGCACCAGTCCACACTGGCCACGTTTTGCAGCTGGCTTTTATCTCAGTCTTTGTATATTCCTGGGAGGCAAGCATTCGCAAACCAGTTTGGGACATTGCTCACAGGATATCATTCCTGCTGAGATGATAATCAGCTCCCATTATCTCCAGAGGAGATCACAGTTATCTTCTCTATGTCTTTCATGCTTTTGATGTTTCCTTGCCTGGAAACAGATTGTATATCCATTGTCTCTACCTTATTGTCACCGACCAGTAATTCATCCAGAGTCTCAATTTACATCCTCAGCCATTTTTGGTTTGTATGTCCATTTTTAAAGCCACAGGACATTTTAAAAAGCCGGGCATCGAACCTGGGACCCTGGGGGCTGTGAAGCAACAGTGATAACCACTGTGCTACCATGTCGCACCACCGTGCTATCAAGCCGTCCATGAACACCTGTGATATTTGTCAAAGCAAATTATATGGGGAGTGAGAGGGGTGGGGGGGTGGGGGGGGGGGGGGGGGGGGGGGGCAGTGGAGGAGAAGCAGAGGATAATACTGTTTACAGCCTGCTGTGCGCAAACCGATAAGTTGATAAGGAGCTTGACTTCTCTGTACACTGCTGACACTAAAACCTTCAAAGAACTCATAGTAATAGTAAAAGGGCATTATCACTGCACAAGCTTGATAATGTCCAAATCTTCTAACTGTTTAAGTTCAGTTTCCACCTTCTCATGCAAGGTATAGGGCATTATCACCGAATACCCTCAGTGACAATGCAGAGCGAGATCAGTGCCCTATTCCTTGCATGAGAGGGTGGAAACCAAACTAAGAATATTTGGACATTATCAAGCTTGTGCAGTTCGTAGAGTGGGCAACTCATATTGTGGCAATGCTGAAGCCATTATGAGGAGAATATATATCGATGGTCAATCAAGTGGCAAAATTGGGCAGGTATTCCACACCTAAAATAGAGGACCTGTGTACCAAGAGAGCTGCTGGTCCAATTTACTGTAAGTTAGACATGAGTCATGCATACCAGCTGTTGAAGCTGGATGCGGCATCCAGAGGTGTTGGAGATATCAGTGAACATAGAGACCGATATCAGTACACCAGACTGCCAATTAGAGAATCAGCGCCTTGTGCAATCTTTCAACCCACAATGCAGAGCCTATTACAAGAGTTCCCTAAGGTAGTTGTTAACTTGGATGATGTGCTAATCGCGGGAGTCACAGATCATAAACATCAGTTAGATTTACTTAAGAGAAAATAAAGCCATCCCTCCCATAGCGTCTGTAAGGATACTGCTTGGCCTTTATTGGTGAATGCTTATAAATATACTTTCCAGCACAATCCAGGGACTCAAATATCAAATGTAGATACTTTGAGCCATCTCCCACTGCTGGAAAGTACACCGTCCCACCAGTGCCACAAGAAATTGTCCTTGACTGGAATTTCCTTAATACACTACCTGTGTCATTGCAACAGATCAAATACAAGACTCAGAAGTTAAGCATATAGTTCTCCATGGCTGGTGTTACCAGGGAATGTCTGAACAACTAAAATCCTTTCAATGAAGGAAGGACGAAGTGAGCTCCGAAGACAGCATCCTCCTGTGAGGAGCGAAGGTGGTTGGCTCCATGCCTGGCACAAAGTTGTTACTGGAGGAACTATACTGTGTCGACCGAGGGGTATCCAAAATGAAAATGTTGACTCGCAGCTATTGTGTGATAATCCAATTTAGACATAGAGGGCGCGATTCACCGATCGTGGGACTAAGTGTCCGCTCCGTCGTGAACGCTGTCGCGTTTCACGATGGCGCGGGCAGCAGGGGGGTCAGCACGGCGCTGTAGCGGTTCACGCCGCTCCAGTCTTACATCCTGGCGCAGACTGGGGGTGGCGCCAACCCACGTATGTGCAGTTGGGCTGTGCCAACCCGTGCATGCGCGTGAGACTTGTTCAGCGCGCCAGCCCCAACGCAACATGACGTAGGGGTTCAGGGGCCGGCCGCGCAACAAAGTAGGCCCGGGTGGGGAGAGGCTGGCCCGGTGATTGGTGGGCCCCGATCGCGGGCCAGACCCAATCGGAGGCCCCCCTCCCCACCCCAGTGAAGGAGCGCTTTTCGCTGCCCCACAGGCCGCCCCCCGATCCTTCGCGCAGTTCCTGCTGGCAGCGACCAGCTGTGAACGGTGCTGGCGTGACTCTGCAGTATCCGCACGGCCGCTCGGCCCATGGGAGCCGGTGAATCGGCGGCCCGTGACTGGCGCCGCACCAAATGCGACGGCATAAATGGCACCAATTCTCCGCATGGCGGAGAATCACGTGCCAGCGTCGGGGTGGCATGGCGCGGTTGCGGCAATTCTCCAGCCTGCCGCAGGGCTGGGAGCCATCAGCAGCCCCGGTGCATTCTTGGCAGTGGCCAGGACGGCTGTGGGTGAGTCTCCACGTTGAATTTGTAAGCCTATTCATCAGCATAATTCCTACTTAGTGGCTGCACACTTGAAATGGATAGACATCCATGAAGAGAAGTGCACAATTTCTTTGGCAACAGTGGAAAAGTTCAAGCAAACCTTCGCCACTCATGGTTTGCTGGCGTGTTAGCTTTGGGCAATGGGACAGCATTTACTGGCGGGGAGTTCCAGTATTTCATGTCATCAAATGGCATTGAGCATATATGTACCGCACCAAACCACCCCACCTCGAATGGATTAGCGGAGAGGGCTGTGCAAGCTTTCAAAGCATCCACGAAAAACAACCATCAGAATCAGTGAGAACCAAAGGAATGGCACCCTACATGACCAAAGTAAATCCTGCCCAGTTGCTGATGGGTAGCCGTATTCAGACCAGGTTGGGCCTGGCATTTCCAAACTGTGTGTATGGGGCAGGGGGGGAGGCAAAGCAGAGTGTGCAAAAGAGATATCATGAGTCTACCAAACATGGGAGAACATGCAAAGTGGATGGTCTAGTTGATACACAAAGAGATTTTGGACAGGTCAAAGTTGGGTCTCGGGCGTTGTCGTGGCCAGGACAGGTCCGGTATCGTATGCAGTCAAATCAAGGTTAAAGACTGAAGAAGTACCTAGATCGCTTTAGGAGTAGGGAGTCACCTAGCCAACTGGTGGGGCAGTCCTCTCAGAGTATGCTGACCAGTTATGCTTTGTGGTTGAAAGCAGGATGAGAAGTCAACCTGAGGAACAGTGAGGGAGTGAACAAGCGAATAATCAGCTTCTCAAATTATCCACCAGCTCTGAGAGCTCAGGGTTCAGAGTTGAAGAATGAAGGGTGGGGAGTTTAAGAAATTCATCACAACGATGGTTTGAAAGAACATAGAACATACAGTGCAGAAGGAGGCCATTCAGCCCATCGAGTCTGCACTGACCCACGTAAGCCCTCACCTCCACCCTATCCCTGTAACTCAATAATCCATCCTAACCTTTTTAGACACTAAGGGCAATTTATCATGGCCAATCCACCTAACCTGCAAGTCTTTGGATTGTGGGAGGAAACCGGAGCACCCGGAGGAAATCCACGCAGACACGGGGAGAATATTCAGACTCTGCACAGACAGTGACCCAGCGAGGAATCGAACCTGGGACCACGGCGCTGTGAAACCACAGTGCTATCCACTTGTGCTACCGTGCTGCCGAAAACTAGAGGCTATTGAGACAGCGGTCTGGATTCCCCGCTTTGGAGACTATGCCCCCACGTAGGCATGAGAACGGCCACCGACTCCCCATTTTGCTGGGGGCTAGCAGGGAGGTAGCATCGAGATCCCAGCTCTAGCTGCCAATGTGCCCTGGAGAATTGCCGGGTCCGTGGCTGCACATGCGCACGCCGGCAGCCTGCAGCGGCTGCGCCGTGCTACATGGCAAAGGCTGCTCACGGACCCAGCCCGCGAAATAGTCACCCCTTCAACCAGCTCGCGCACCCAGGACCACCCTTCCACAATGCCCCCAGCCCCGAATAATGCCACCCTTGCCCGCGGAACGGCCTCCCCCGACTGTGGCTGGACAGAATTCCCGACGGGTGACACCACACGTGACCCATGCCATTGGGAACTCGGCTGGTCAGGGGCGGAGCATCGGGCAATGTCGCTTTGGAGGGGGCAGAGCATCGCGAAAACGGCGCCGCCCCTGATTTGGTCGAGACCTCGGATTCTCCGGCTGTTCACTAACATGATTTTGGCGTCAGCGACCGGAGACTCCAGCCCAGGAACTGTGAAATGGCTCAATGAAGTTGCAAATTGTCCAACTCCAGATATTATTGAATTTTCTGCCTTTGCATCCAGAATCTATATTCAGAATTACAGGTTTTACGATATGAGGGAAGCTCTCAAACACTGGTTGCTGTATTTGTTCATCGAATCTCTACAGTACAGAAGGAAGCCATTCAGTCCATCAAAACTGAAATGACCCTCCAACATAGCAACCTACCTAGGCCCACTCCCCTGCTCTATCTCCGTAAGTCAACCAAACTTTGGACACTAAAGGGCAATTTAGCATGGTCATTCCACCAAACCTGTACCAATCTTTGTGACTGTGAGAGGAAACCGGTGCCACTGTGCACCCGCCCCCGCCCCCCATGATGTTGCTATCCGGTGTCCAATTTCACAGTGTCCAATTTGTCACAGATACATAGTTGGTATCAGGGTGAGCAAGAGGAGATAGGAGGAGGTAGCAGTGGCGTCCAGAGGTCGGGTCATGCCCGGGGCAAATCTTGATTGTATGCCCCAAAGACTCAAGTATAAGGCCTAATATACTGAGAAATATTATGAGAAAGGAAAACATTTTGAATATATAAACATGAAATAAACGCTTTATTCGATTTTAATATAAATCAATCAAATTTATTAAGTTCTTTTCCCCAAATGATACCTCCTGTCACAAAACACCTGAACTACTTCACTTTTTACATCAGCTGTGAGAAATTCTTTTTCAATGCTTATTAAAGCCAGGTTGGTCAGTCGCTCCTGTGACAGAAGACCTCAGATATGTTTTTATTAATTTCAGTTTTGAAAATGACCTTTCACAGCTTGCGACTGAAAATGCGATTGTAAGCAGTAATCTGTATGAAACACACAGCGTCGGAAAGACATCTCTCCCATACTGCAGTAAAGACTCCAGAGCATCTTTAGGATCAGGGGGAACTCTATTCCCTCCAGCTCGAAGGAGCATCACAAAATCAATAATTTTGTCATATAACTGAATTGCAACCACATCATTGTCATAATAATCTGCAAAGTCTGAACATTCCTTTTTTAATTTCTCTCTTTCTTGTTCATCTTCAATCACTACTGAATTCAAGTTCAGAAGAAAAGAAAATCGGTCACTGAGTCTTTGAAGACGGACACTGCGGTCTTCAATTTCAGCTTTTAATCTGTTCACAATCTCTACCATTACTCTATTCATTTCTTCTTGTGCCGTCAGTCCACTATCTCTTGCTGACTCTCCAGGCATTATTCTTCTTCTCCTTGTTCGTGCAATTGGTATTCCCCAATTTTCACAATATTCATTGGCTAAATCTATTGCATTGTGGATAATTTCGTCATTCTTCAAATTCAAGATATGAATAAGTCCTCTCAGATCACAAGAAGCTTTATGGAACCCCATTTTCGGATCCTGCAAACGTTTTGAGACTTTCTCCACTGATGATAAAACTGAGTACCACAAATTTAATAAAGCTATAAACGGGAACTGTTGAATAGAGTTCAGTAGCGATCCTGCATCAGATTTAGTTTCCCTTGAAAATTCTCCTTCCAGTAGGTGTTGAAGGCTTGCAATAACGTTGTCACACTCTTCGTGGATTACTTGCACAGCATCATGGCTGGAACTCCATCTTGTGTCACACTGTCTTTTCACAGTCCGAGTGACAAATGATTTTAACACTTCCCAACGAGAAGTAGATGAAGAAAAAAAAGTAAAAAGTTTTTCTAGAATGCCAAAAAATGTAACAACAACAGGTTGCACCTCACTTGCATGGACACAGGCCAAGTTGAGGCTGTGGTTCTCGCAGTTCACAAACACAGCTTTTGGGTTAACTTCAAGAATTTTTTGTTGAACACCTCCTCTCACTCCAGCCATAACTGCTGCGTTATCATATGCTTGACCACGACAGTCATTCATGGAAATTTTGTCTTCTTCCAATTTTTCCTGAATTTTATATACCAGGCTGACTGCATCTTTCTTGTTGACTTGAAAACATCCCAGAAATGTCTCCTTTATTTCTACTTTTCTGTTTTCATCAATATGAACGTAACGCAGAATTTCAGAAACCTGATCTTCATGGGCAATACCTGGAGTTGAATCCAGCATTATGCTAAAACATTTTGCGTCCTTAATTTCGGAAATTATATTTTTCTTGACAGTTTCACCAAGAAGATTGATTATTTTGTTTTGAATTCTGTTGGACAAGTAGGTGACACGTTTTGGTTTCTCTTTCCCTCTCTGCAAGTGTTTTGCTAAGATGTCATCATATTTGGCCAAAAGTCTGATTGTTGCTAGAAAGTTTCCTGTATTTTCACTGACTGTCTCCCCTGGCTCTGATAACCCAGATATTCCTTCTCCTCAATGTCCACGATAGGCCAGATTCTGTTTTGCCAGAAAGGATATAACCTCGACAATCCGTTCAGTTATAGCTTTCCATCTTTTCTTTTCAGCAGACATTTGCTGTTGAAGTTCAGCATCTATCGTAGTTGAATGATGGAGTCGAACTACGAGGTTCAGGTATTCCCTCATGTGAGCTCTATGAGAAGGGCTTTTCTCATGGTCAGGTATTGTAGCCATGCTGGCCACGCAAAATGGACACTGAGCCAAAGTAAAATGGGACAGAAGGAAAAGCCTGTTTAGTGAGAGCAGACAGTCTGCTCTCAACTAATTAGCATTTTGCAAGCAGCAAACCAGTTTCTGGCCAGGTGCAAGATCTCCAAGCCAAAGGTGTTAATGGCAAAGCACTTAGCATTCTGATGAGGCAGCCCAGATCCAGGCACGAACAATGGCAACATTTCCATCTCAATATAACACTTAATTGGTTGCGCAGACAGGATGGCACCAAAGTAACGAATATCGAAACCACCCCCCAATACCGAGGAAGGCCCTCGCATTGGAGGTTTTTGAAGGTAACCGTTTGGAAACGCTCCAATCGGTACCGAAAGGTAGAGCCCGCCCAGAAGGGGGCAAGGACATTAGAGAGGGGTATAAAGGCAAATTCCCCCATAGCCCGGTCTGTTAAACCCGTGCTCCGGCTCTGACTGACATCTTGCATCCTGACTCCAGCCGTTGAGCACCAGCCGCCGAAACCGTAAGTTCAACGCTCGCTACGCGATCCAAGCCCACTAGACCCCCAGTACCAGAACGCTTGCTGAAGGCTGCAGTACAAGACCAGGACGAAGGCCTCGTTCTCTGACCTTGCCTGTTCCTGTTAGATAAGTATTCTGTTTGCTTAAGTTTAGTTATAGCTTAGTCTCTTAGTGTGTGCATGAGTATTTATTATAACTGTATAATAAATATTGATCGTTTGAACCTTACTAATCGGTGTATCGTCTTTATTACTTTGAACTTGACCTTGGAATACTTGTGACGGTGTCTATACGGCACCTGGCGACTCCAGAGCTGAATAAATACGTACAACAGAGCCTAGTAGTGTTAAGCACACGTCGAATACGGAGGCGTGTTAATACACTCCAATAAACGCGTTTTACGCCCATAGTAAAACGTGCAACAGTATTCTTGGATTTAATTTTCTCCAAGTGGAGAAACCGTCTTCCTTTCCAAAGTTTGACACAGACGACAAATGCTCCTTTGAAAACAAAAAGCAAACAAAACAGTAGCATGCTTTCCGATATGGCGAGTATAACAACCATTTTCTCTCCACAATTGCTCCGTTTGTGGAAACTTTATCAAACCACTGTTTGGAAAATGATCTCCCATCCTTCTCAGCAAATGGGCCACTTTTATTCTGATATCTTTCAGGGCCATGTTGTAATATTGTCATCTTCAAATGATCTGGAATCGGTTTCTTCAAACAGCCAAAATCGCTTCTTTGCAAAAATATGCTAAAATCTTCTTTATTTTCTTCACATGGATCATCATCCTGACAACGAGACTGAGGAGAGAGAGTATTATGTTCTGACCGAGCTAAATCCGTATCAGAAAAATCCTTCTCTGCACCCACATCATCTTTTACTTCTCCAGGTTCTCCTACTTCTTTACTTCTTTTTATCCATGCATCTAATGCCCCTCTTTGATGGGACTCTTCTTCGACTCTGGCCCTCTTTTTTTCCTGTTCTGTGCTCCATTCGGTTGTACACGAAATACTCGTAACATTTCATTTTCTATCTCAAAAACCGTAAGACGCATGAGAAAATGGGAAGAAAATTGTAAACAATCGGTCAGTTGCAGACGGATAAACCATATTTCATTTCTTTGTTCCTTCGTATCAAATTATTTCACACTGATTCTCCACTGATAATTTTTTGCAATTTAGATCATAGACTTGCAAATTAGTGGTATCTGTATTCGAATATTAGCATGTTAAGGAATAAATGTCTCCTATTCCGAGATTAAATGCCATAGCAGTCCTCTGACCATCCAGGCTTCACTCTTACTACATCCCACGTAAATATTTCATTAAATATCACCAAAAAACCTATAAAAAACGTAGTTGCACCCGTTCTAGAGCTATTCACTCACCTGAGTAGGTAAAAGAACTAATCTAGATGCACAAAAAGCTGAAGAAAAGACGAGTTATGACTCGAGGAAACGCAGGAATGAACAGCCACGTCTGCTTGTTGCTTTTGATGGTTGCACCACGTACATCATGCGTATGCGTGTGGGAGGATGGGGAGAAGCACCATTTTCTCTAGACAGAAAGGGTACACCACGTTAAAGTAATAAAGGGCTAACAACTGCCTCTGCAGTGCGGTGAGCCTCCAAAAATTGATTTATCACCGCTGAAATTTTAAAATTACTATCTTATTTCCTTCTCTGGGGCAGCACGGTGGCCTAGTGGTTAGCACAACCGCCTCACGGCGCTGAGGTCCCAGGTTCTATCCTGGCTCTGGGTCACTGTCCGTGTGGAGTTTGCACATTCTCCCCGTGTCTGCGTGGGTTTCGCCCCCACAACCCAAAAAATGTGCAGAGTATGTGGATTGGCCACGCTAAATTGCCCCTTAATTGATAAAAATAATTGGGTAATCTAAATTAAAAAAAAAAAAAAATGATTTCCTTCTCTGATTGAATGCCCCCATCCAATGGATGCCCGGGGCCAATGCACCGTCGCCCCCCCCCCCCCCCCCCCCCCCCCCCCCCTCTGCACGCCACTGGGAGGTAGTGCAACTGGTATTCTCCTCATGCCATCTCTCTGTCCCAACCATTGCTGAGTGCCAGGGCCACAGAATCACAGAATTGTTACAGTGCAGAAGGAGGCCATTCAGCCCACTGTGTCTGCAGCTGCTGTCCAGAGGCAAGGAATTCTGCAGCAATTAACTCACCGGCTGACTCCCCAAACCTGCTGACCATCTACAAGGCGGAAATCAGCAGCGCGACAGAATACTCTCCAATTTCCTGAATGCGTTCAGATACAACACTCAGGAAGCTCAACGCAGTCCTGGACAAAGAAGCCGGCTTAATCTGCACCCCATCCACCACTTTAGACATTCCATCTCTAACCCTGCCACACAGTGGCAGAAGTGTGTATCATACAGAACACTGCAGCAACTTGCCAAGGTTACTTTTTACCAGCAGTTCACAATTGTGACTTCTACCATCTAAAAGGACACGGTCAGCAGACATATGTGAACAGCACCACCTGCAGGTTCCCATCCAAGTCACACGCCATCCTGATTTGGAAATATATTGCTGTGCCTTCACTGTCGCTGGGTCACAAATCTGGAAGTGACTCGCGAACAACACTGTGGGCGTACCCACACAACAAGGAACACCAGCTTGTCGAGGGCAATTAGGGATGGGCAAAAATGCTGACTTGGCCAGCGGCATGCACATCCCACCAAAGTATAAAAATTAAATTAATGCTGGGCCCTGTAATAGTTCAAAATTCTGCATTAGTTTCAGAGTTTGATTTAGAATCATAGAATCCCCACAGTACAGAAGGTGGCCATTCGGCCCATCGCATCTGCACCGAGCCTCCAAATGAGGCTCAACCCCCCTCCTATCCCCATAACCCCACCTCAGAGCAATTTAGCATATCCAATCCACCTAACCTCCACATCTTTGGACTGTGGGAGGAAACCAGAGCACCCAGAGGAAACCTACACAGACAAGAGGAACTTCTTCACCCAAAGGGTTCTGAATCTATGGAATTCCTTGCCCAGTGAAGCAGTTGAGGCTCCTTCATTAAATGTTTTTAAGGTAGAGAGAGATAGTTTTTTGATGAATAAAGGGATTAAGGGTTATGGTGCTCAGGCCGGAAAGTGGAGCTGAGTACACAAAAGATCGGCCATGATGTCATTGAATGGCGGAGCAGGCCCGAGTGGCCAGATGGCCTACTCCAGCTCCTCGTTCTTATGATCTTAAGAGAAGAAAGTGCAAACTCTGCACAATCGTCCAAGGTTGGAATCGTACCCGGGCCTCTGATACGGTGAGGCAGCAGTGCTAACCACTGTGCCACCGGGCTGCACTAAACTTAGTTTGAGAGGTTGTGTTAGCTTGAGAAACTGCAATAGTTGAAGGGATTGTATCTTTTTGAGAGATTGTATTAGTTTGGGGAACTATATTCATTTGGGGTTTGTATTAGTTCAACAATCCATTGACACAAATTCCCCATTTATATTATTTAATAGGTAAAGAGACAAGTCACATTCCAGATTGCAGTAGGCAGCCCTGATTGAATAATCTAATTTGAAGCGTAAATCAGGTAAGCACAGCAGACTAAAGTGATTGAATTAGTGTGAAATTTAGAGATGGGTCTGACAATGTTTGAATAATCAGCACCATTTCTGAGAGAATACAGCTTTCAATATCCATTGCATTATAAGTTAGATCAAAATTGGCTTTAGGGGGTTCCAATTCAATCACAGCACAAAATCTATTCGATCACAACTGGGAATTAGCACGAGTGTGGTAATCTGTTTGCTCGTTCCTTTCCAAACTACAGAAATTAAGTTGAACGATGTTGCAACCTCTACGTCACCGTGGGGATCCCACAGAGCATAAATTAACAGCTTAGCTGGCAATGTATGGCCTCCGAACTTAATACAGGGAGATTGCCAGCAACACAAAGGGACAGATCGCTCCACACAGAAAACAATGGAATCATTTCACAATATCAGGAAAATGTACTACATGGTTATTTCTGTCATCGGTGTAGCTGGTAAGTGACATGAAGATTTCCATGTGTGTATGAGATGGTCTCTGTGTTTTCTCTGTGATTGATAACGCTACATGCTGACCCAGTGATCTCCATAATACAGGCACCTACATCTTTGCATTTTCTTCAGTCAAAGATTCTAAAATAACTGTGCTTTTATTCCATCGTGTTAACTGAAAATAAACCTATTTGTGACTCACAGCCTCCCTGAATTAATAAGTAATTGTCTTTGTGGAAATATTGTGTGCAAACTTCACCAGCCATCAGCAAGACCAACTCTCAGAGGGAAGGTGTTACTGAGAGTATCTGTCAGTGTAGAATTGTACTGAGTGTGGGACACTCACCAGAGGTGGCACACCTGACCCCAGTGATAATGTATTACTGGGAGTATCTGTCACTGTAGAATTGTACCGAGTGTGGGACACTAATTGGAGCTAAACACGTTGGTTCTATTTTGAAATCCCTGCTTTCAGAGACTGATCTCTCTATTTCATGAACTATGCCAGTCTTTTACAATTGTTAGGCTGCATTAGGAAGGGTGATCTGACTCCTCCCTTTGTCTCACTCATGTGTTGGTTATAACAGGATTTGAATTTAATAATGAGGTGAAATTTCCAATTCAGTATATATATAATATATAATATATATATGTATATATAGATAGATACATAACTGTGGTAAGAAATACATTGGCCAGGTTTCTTACGTTAAGTAAAAAAGCTAATTTTTCTGAAACTCACTCAGGTAAAGTTGCAGACAGTATTCACAAGATGTGTAAAATATACAAATGCGTCCACTCATGCAAAAAGCACACACGCAGACGCAACCCCTCCGTCACTTACAACAGCATGCAGAAAAAATGGATAAAACTTTACAGAGCCTCAGATCGTAAAATTTGTCCAGGTTGAAAATAAACTCAGAACAAAATATTCACAGATATACCAGATGTTTTTGTGTGGTGTTATAGCTGTTGGTTGTGGTTTAAAGGTTAAGCATAGAGAATGTTGGTTTCAGTTGAAGTTGAATTTAGGGGCACTTCCGGTTAGGATTACTATGGCTGGGTGTATCTACAATCTATGGTTGAACTTTTAAACCCAATTGTTAGTCCTGAGGCTGCTTTGGAAAAAATCACAGAGGATGGAGATATGCTCGAAGGGTATTTTTATTTAGGAAAGAATAAGAGGGTAAGAGAAAGGCTGGTCTGCGAGGCTGCAGACACCCAGACTGTTCATGTCTACAAAGAGATCAGGAGTTGGGCCGATTAGCTCTGTAAAAAGAAAAGTACAGCCGTGAAACAGACACCCAGGGTGTGTGTGCGTGTGTGCATGCGTCTGGTTTGGTCAAGGTGCATGACCACCAGTGGCACCTATCCTTGGATTAGAAGGTCATATTTGTGGGATATACCATAGCACAGAGCTATGACCTGTACAGCCATTCACAGAGGAAAGATAATCTACTTTCCAATGTTTATGTGTAAAAGACTATCAGAATTAAAACCACAGAAAATGGTTAAGGTGGTTTACATCTTAAGGATTGTGTTGAAAGTAGAAACATCTGTTGTTTAGAATCATTTTCTTATTTGCTAAGTGGACCCATTTAGTTGTCATTGCTTGTGTTTGTTTCGTTCAAGTTTGTGCAGCTAAGACTTTTTTTGTCTTTCAATTTAATCTCAGCGTCCTTCTGCTTATTTACTTACCCTTTGTTCTTCCAACTTTTACATTCTTCAACTGATTCTGGTCTATCAATCCAGATCCTAACAAGGATCCGACCTGTCAGGTATTCTCATAACTTGGATCTTAACAATCACGGAAGTGTCAACTTCCACAGCAGTTTCTGGTATTGGCCTTTCTGGCTGATTCTCCATTCGCAGCAATGAGATCTTCTGGTGTGTTTTCAAACCACAAGGAGCTAATCTTTGATGAGAGAGGTTTCACAAGAGAGCGATTGAGTCAGGCGTTCCACTCCAGTTAGTGTCCAATACTCTGTACAATTGGACAGAGACAGATGCTCCCCATGATACATCGCCACTGGGGTCAAGTGTTCCACTGCAGCTCATGTCCCACGCTGAGTACAATTCTACAGTGACAGACCCTTCCAAGCTTCTGCCATTCTTGACACTGTAGAAGACTATCTTATTGTTAGTTCAAATCGAGTACATTTTACACCAAATAGCTGGGTCACATTACATCTCTCTGGTTTATATCTGGGTCCACCTGAGCCACTGTCCACTGTTTCTGAGATTGCCATAGACTCTGTGGCCCGAAAGTTTCATCCATCAGGCGCGCACACACAGTGGGCACATAAGCAGAGGTGAAATATGGTCAGCTCCAGTATGTAGTTTCATGCTGACTGGCCAATTAGAAGCAGAGAACTACAGGAAAGTTACAGGACAGAAGGAGGCCATTTGGCCCATCTTGTCCATGCCAGCCCGAGAACACACAGTTGTCATTTCCAATCTAACACTTCAGGTGCAAATCCAAATACTTTTTAAAAGAGTTCAAGGTCTGCACCTCCGCCAACTCAGGCAGTGAATTCCAGACTCCCATTAACCCCTGCATAGAAAACGTTCTTCCTCATGTCCCCTCTACACTTTCTGCTACTTACCTTGAATCTATGTCCTAGAATGCTGCACCAAGGGAAACAATTTTCTTCGCTCTATCTCTTCCCCATTAATTTTATACACTTCAATTAAGTCACCCCTCAGCCTTCATTGTTCCAAGGAAAATAACCCCAGCCTATCCAATCTCTCCTCGTGGCTCCACTTGACAAGCCCTGGCAGCATTCTTGTGAACCTCCTCTGCACTCTCCGAAGGCAAGCCAGCATGAAGCACACTCTGTGAAAGGATGGGCAGGTGGGCACTCAGGAAAAGGAAGGGCACAGATTGGTGATCCCTATGTGCTTCCTCAGAGTGGAGTGACTCGAGAAGCTGCTGCCCCTTTAGACATTAATATCATAGATTTATCATAGAATTTACAATGCAGAAGGAGGCCATTCGGCCCATCGAGTCTGCACCAGCTCCTGGAAAGAGCACCCTTCCCAAGGTTAACACCCCCACCCTGTCCCCATAACCCAGTAACCCCACCTAACATTAAAGGCAATTTTGGACACGAAGGGCAATTTATCATGGCCAATCCACCTAACCTGCACATCTTTGGACTGTGGGAGGAAACCGGAGCACCCGGAGGAAACCCATGCACACACGGGGAGGATGTGCAGACTCCACACAGACAGTGACCCAAGCCGGAATCGAACCTGGGGCCCTGGAGCTGTGAAGCGATTGTGCTATCCAAAGGCCTCCTTACCAGTCAGCCTGCCCGTCAACTGTAAACGCAGGCGGGCAATGTAAAATTACAGTCAATTGGTACTTAATTAATTTAAATTGGCTTGATTGTCGGCGGACACGCTTCCAACTCGTGCAAGCACGCCCAGTGACTGAAATATTGGATGAGGGCGTGATGACGAGAGAAGGAGCACCCAATGCCTCCTCCTGTGATTTTAAGTGCTCCCAGGTTGTGTGCACGTCCAAACTTCATGGGCTGGATTCTCCGTCCGCCACGCCAGATTGCTGGTTCAGCACGCCGGCGGGATGCTCCGTTACACCGGCTGGCCAATGGGATTTGCCATTGTGGGGCAGCCCAAAGCCGTTGGGAAACCCCCAGGCTGCCGGAAAAATGGAGCATCCCGCCAGCGGAATATCCAACCCCATATGTAAGATTCTTGCCTGCACTTCCATACAGCACCTCGTGTCCTTTGCAATGGAATATTCCTGTAGGCCAGCATCCTTTGCTTAGAAAAAGTACTCTTTTCAAAGTTAGAGATATTATAAATATAGCATTATGTCTAGGTAATAACATGAGTAACTCATGTACTACATAACAAATTTTCACAACAAAGTGCAATCAGTGGTAAAGGGAGATAATTTTGCCGTTGATTGATGATATCTGTTTATATCTGATAAAGTGAAAGGTTTGTGATAACCCTCACGATGCCCATGGCAATACATAGATAGATCTCCCCATAGGACTGATTGGGATTATCACACTGAAGAGAGCAATTTGGGAATCTTTAAATATTAGATATTACACTGAAACTAGTTTAAAGACATATTCTACACTGTAGCTGTGCATCATTTGTTATGGATCCAGGATGTCTGCCGATAAAAGCAGGGAGGGGTGATAGATAGCATCCATGCCTTGAGAGGGGCCATTAAACAGCAGGGAGGAGGTAAGTTTCTCGCCATAGGATTCCTAGCCTTTGACCTGGTAGCCACAGTATTAACGTGGCTAGTCCAGTTCAGTTTCTGGTCAATGGTAACCCCCAGGATGTTGATTGTGGGGGATTAAGCGCTGGTAATGCCACTGAATGTCAAGGGGCAGTGGTTATAGCCTCTCTTGTAGTTAATGGTCATTGCCTGGCAAATGTAACTTGCCATTTGTCAGCCCAAGCCTGGATATTGTCCAGGTTTTGCTGCATTTGGACATTTACTGCTTTATTATCTGAGTAGTCACGAATGGTTCTGAACATTGTTCAGTCATCCACAAACATCCACACTTCTGACCTTATGATGGAAGGGAGGTCATTGATGAAGCAGCTGAAGATGGTTGGGCCTAGGACACTACCCTGAGGAACTCCTGCAGTGATGTCCTGGAGTTGAGATGATTGTTTTACACTCAAAATATAGTCACTGCAAATGCTTCTTTGCATTAATCTTCCTGCAACATGTTTCTGTGAATCTGTGGAACATGTGTACTGCATTTTATGATCTGTCCATGACAGTGAATTAATATTGGGCTTTGATTATGGGGTCATCCATTCTTTAACTGATCTAAGGTTTAATGAGTTGGGTCATATCCAGACTCAGTGTCTTGACACATGTAACCTTTACCAATCTCTGCTCTTATTTCAGTGAGGTGTGTCACGGTAGTGTCCCTTTAAGAAAGTTTTTTGTCTTATCACATGGCTTCCGTTATGTCATTTTCTGGGTGAGCTGGGCTAAGGCTGTGAGTTTTGTTCAGATTCATTTTCAGTTTGGAATCTGACAGAGAAAATAAGTGTTTTGCCTGTCTCTCTCTCTATTTTTATTTTACATATCTGTTCCAGTTAAAAAAAAACACCTTTGGTAGTGGCTACCTGCTTTGGTAACTTAAAATATATAGTTTGCTTTCTGGACGGAATTTGAATTGGCTGGCTGAGATGGGATCAGAATCTCAGGGGAAACCAGTCTCATTCAAGTGAGAATGCAGTGTGCTGGGCCACACCCTTGAATAGGGGGGTTTGGTTTATTGGATTCTGTTATTGAATTGGAACAGTTAAGGGGGAATTTATTAAGTGTTATACATGGGTTACTGTAGCTGTGTGGTGTCTTAATGTTTGTAATTGATAAAAATTCTTGCATTGTGATTATACATTACATATATATATGTTAACTTTATTCTTCGAATAAACCTTGTTTTGATGAAAGTATCTAGGGAGTCTGATGAATCACACCTGAGGCGGTGGCTTTTGTGTTCATCCTAGCCAAATTCAACATGAGGTCAGGTGAACTTCATAACACACTTTGGAGTTTCTAAGCCCTGGCTCCTTGTGAACAGGTGTCTCCTTGTGAACAGATACAACAGTATCTAATGAACATATTGGGTTTTCATAATACAGGTATCATACCAAGGGTAGAAAACAATAATGGTAGTATACAGTTAATGATGAAACATATGGAGTACCCCTGTTAGTATGGCAGTATTCTGGTAATAGGACGTGCTCCATGCTCCAATTTATAAACATAATTTTATAACATGGAGGCCAGAACTGGATGTTGTATAAACAATATTCAGTGTAAGTTGCATATTGTTTCTGGAAATGAACTTTAGTGCCTTATTTATATTTTTATGACCTTGCTAAAGTGCATTTAAATAACTTGTGAATCTGGACCCCTGAATCCATTCTGATCCATTCTTTTCCAAGATATATTTGGAAATGCTATTCTCAGAACAAAATTGCACCACCTCACACTTGGGTATATTGAAATTAATATGCCCTTTTAATGGCTATTGTTCAAGTTTATTTATGTCTTTGTTGCATTTTTCCTCTTATTAACTGTAATCTCACTTTGGAATTCTTAGAATGGACTGAGGAAAGGAGGGTGTTTGACCTGTATTTGCCGACCTCTCTTTTCACTTCTTTCTCTTACAGTTAATTTGGTGGCGATTGCGATCCTGTCCCGAGGAAGGTGTGGTCTCTCCACCTGCACCACTCGCTATCTGGTGGCTATGGCAGTGGCGGATCTGCTGTTTGTTGTCACTGCAGTCATAGTGTTGCGCATCAATTCTTATTATGCCCCAGGATCCTTCCTGGAAATCACCCCTGTGTGTAGTGCTGTCATGGTGCTGATCTATACGGCAACAGAATGTTCTGTCTGGTTCACTGTCACTTTCTCCTTTGATCGATTTGTGGCCATTTGTTGGCAGAAGCTGAAAATGAAATATTGCACCGAGAAAACTTCGGCTGTTGTTCTGTCGATAACTGGAATTCTGCTCTGTGCAAAAAATATCCCAATGTACTTTACATTTGAACCTGGAAAGATAATTGACAATGTTCCCTGGTCCTGTTATTTAAAGCAGAGTTATTATACTGATCCTGCATGGGTGGCCTATGACTTATTTGATAAGATTTTAACCCCATTGACCCCATTTGTTTTAATTCTGCTGCTCAACGCTCTGACAGTCAGATACATTTTAGTCACCAGTCGAGTCCGTAAGGAACTGAGGGGTCAGAGCAAGGGAGAAAATCACAGTGACCCAGAGATGGAGAGCAGAAAGAAGTCTGTCATTTTACTCTTCACCATATCTGGCAGTTTCATACTCCTGTGGGTTTTATATGTTGCAAACTTCTTGTATTATCTTACAATAGTTAATACCAAACAGTTCAATCATTCGTCATACATCTTTCGAGAAGTTGGAGTTATGCTGATAGAATTAAGTTGCTGTACAAACACATTTATTTATGGGGTGACTCAGTCCAAGTTCAGGGAGCAGTTCAAGAGCGCGCTAAAGTATCCGCTTACATCAATTATTCAATTAATGAATAAACAACACAACTAACAGCATCCCAGAGGCTGTCCCAATGTTTCCAGTGCATGAATATAATATTTGTCCCCAGACTTCTATAAATAGAACAACACCAGGGGTTATTGGGGCATCTGAGTATACTCTCCGTGGTTGAGGGGTGGGGAATGGAGTAGAATAAGGTCCTGGAGCATCAAAGGGTTAGGAGGCAAGAGAGTAAAGGTGTCCCCTCTAAGACAGGAGGGGAAAGAACAACCATGGTACTCTCCTCCACTTGCACTGGTTCAATTCCTGGCTGCTCACATCTGATCAGAAAGAAAAATTTGATTAGAAAAGCAAAATTCTATCAAAGGACGAGACAGGGCTGCCCGCTCTCCTCAATGTTTTTCACCTTGGCAACAGAGCCCTTGGCAATGGTGCTGAGGGTGTTGAGGGATTGATCAGGGGTGTGCTGTGCATAGCACTTTTCGGACCCGATGGGAGCATGGGGGAATTTAACCCATTTTCGGGATATAAATTGAACATGGGCACGAATGAGGGCCACAGGGCATTGGAAATTAGGGGCATTGCCATTTAGGGTAGTGGGGACGAGCTTCAGGTACCTAGTTATTCAAGTAGCAGGGAGCTGGGCCCGACTACATAGATTGAACTTGGCTCGATTGGTGGAGGGGATGAAGGCGGATATTAAGAGGTGGGATGTTTGCCGTGGTCGCTGGTTGGACAGGTGCAGACAGTGAAAATGACGGTGCTGCCTCGGTTTCTTTTTGTATTTCAGAACCCCCTTAACTTTGTCCCTAAGTCTTTTTTTTAGAAAAGTCAATGGGCTGATCTCGGGGTTTGGCTGGGCTGGGAAGGCGCTGTGGGTGCAGTAGGCTTTGCTGGAACAGGGGCGGGGTGGGCTGGCGTTGCCGTATTTGATAAATTATTATTGGGCGGTGAATATTACGGTGGTGTGAAAGTGGGCTGTGGAGGGCAGGTCGATTTGAGGATGGGTGGTGGTAGTGTCATGTAGGGGAACAAGTTGAGGGGTGTGTTGTTGTCTCGCCAGCCAGCTACTCAGCCAGGGGCAGCATGGTAGCATAGTGGTCAGCACAATTGCTTCACAGCTCCACGGTCCCAGGTTTGATTCCTGGCTTGGGTCACTGTCTGAGCAGAATCTGCAGGTTCTCCCCGTGCGTGTGTGGGTTTACTCCGGGTGCTCTGGTTTCCTTCCACAGTCCAAAGTTGGGTGGAATGGCCATGCTAAATTGCCTTTATTCTCCAAAATTTTCCTTAGTGTTGGGTGGGGTTACTGGGTTAAGGGGATAGGGTGGAGGTGAGAGGTTGGGTCCAGTGCTCTTTCCATGAGTCGACGGGCCGAATGGCCTCCTTCTGCACTGTAAATTCTATGAAATCTATGAAATCTACTCTGCGAGCCCAGTGGTGGTGTCGGCTTTAAGAGTGTGGGGCAGTGTAGGCTGTGCTTTGGGTTGGAGGCTATGTCATTGTGGGCATTGATCTGCGACAACCATAGCTTTGTGCCGGCGTGGCTGGACGCGGGATTCCGGGGGTGGCGGCGGGTGGGGAACGAGTGTTTCAGGGACTTGTTTATAGGGGAAAAATTGCAGGGCTCAAGGAGATGGAGGACTTGTATGAGCTGCCCAAGGCGTTTTAGGAACCTGCAGATTCGGCATTTCATGAAGAGTTGCTGTCCTTTCTGGGGCTGCCCCCTCCAGGTGTTGCAAGACAAGCGTTTATCGGAGGCCGAAATAGAGAAGGCACATTTATCAGCAATTGATAGAGAGGAAGGGTGCTCGGGTGCAAGGAGTTGGTGAAGTCGGAAGGGACCCCTCTAAGAGGTGGTGGAAGTGGGAAGAGGAGCTGGGAGGAGAGCTGGAAACTGAACAGTGGGAAAAAGCCTTGAAGAGAATCAATTCATCCTCGTAGTGTGCCAGACTTAGCTTGATCCAGTTCAAGGTGGTCCACATGGCCCACATGATGGCAGTCCGGATGAGCAGGTTCCTTGAGGGGGCGGAGGACAGATGTGGGAGGTGTGGGGGTAGCCTGGCGAACCATGTCCACATGTTTTGGGCATGAATGAAATTGAAGGGATTCTGGCAGGGATTTGCGGACGTTATGTCAGAAGTCCTGGAAGGGTGGGTAACTCCGAGTCCAGAACTGGCAATATTTGGGGTATTGGAAGATCCGGGCCTTCTCCTCCCTGGTGGCCCGGAGACGGGTTTTGCTGCGATGGAGGGACTCGGAGTCCCCGCAGTCAGGAGTGTGGGTCAGGAATATAGCAGGGTTTCTCAGCCTGGAGAAAGTCAAGTTTGCCTTGAGAGGATCAACTCAGGGGTTTGCCCGCAGGTGACAAATGTTCATCGATTTCTTCATGGAAAATTGAACGTCAGCAGTAAGTGGGGGAGGGGAAATTGGGGGGGGGGGGGGGGGTTGGGGAGAGGAAAACAGGATGCATGGCAATGTTAGATAAGGGCAGGGAACTTAGTATACGGGTAATTAGGGAATAGGGCTGGGGTAGTAGGGGACTTTGTTTTCTGTTTTTTGTTCTTTTAGGAGTTCTGCATGTGTCTGCCCATGTGGTTGTTTTAGAAATGTTAATGTGTTAAACTGTGAAAATTACAATTGCTTCAATTAAATATTTTCTCCAAAAAAAAGATTTTCAATTCCAGATGTTTTTGCTGAGTTTAAATTGCACCACCCGAGGTGGTGGGAATTGGTCCCCAGAGCATTACCCCGGTTCTCTGAATTCTTTGCGATTATATCACTGCTTCGCCACTGCCTCCCCTGTGCCATCTACGAGATGTACTGCAGCAACTCACGAAGGTCCAATCACTCTTTGATTGGTTGATTGATATTTATTGTCACATGTACCGAAGTACAGTGAAAAGTATTTTTCTGCGGCCAAGGGAACTTAGTACATACATAGTAGACAAAAGAATAATCGACAGAGTACATTGACAAATGGTACATCAACAAATAGAGATTGGTTACAGTGCAGAACAAGGGCCAAACAAGAGCAGCATAGGACGTCGTGAATAGTGTTCTTACAGGGAACAGATCAGTCCAAGGGAGAGTCATTGAGGAGTCTAGCAGCTGTGGGGAAGAAACTGTGTTTGGATTATGCGGGTCTTCAGACGTCTGTATCTTCTGCCTGATGGAAGGGTCTGGAAGTGGGCAAAGCCTGGGTGGGAGGGGTCTCTGATAATGCTGTTTGCCTTTCTGAGGCAGCGGGATGTGTAGACAGAATCAATTGTAGGATGACAAGCTTGTGTAATGCGTTGGGCTGAGTTCACCACACTCTGCAGTTTCTTTCGATCTTGGACCGAGCAGTTGCCATAATCAGGCTGTAATACAGCCGGATAGGATGCTCTCTATGGCACATCTTTGAATCATCTTGGGGTGTTTAACCACATTTATCAAGTTGTTCCTGATTTCCAGACTCAAACATCTTTCAAGATGGAATATTAAAACCTTCCTATCCATTCTCTCATGTGGGCAGAAAAACTCCCATGGCCGCTATTCGAAGATGTGTAGGTTAGGTGGGGTTGTATCTCAAACTTTCAGTCATTAACATTTTCAAATTGGACACGGTGGCACAGTGGTTAGCACTGCTGCCTCACAGCGCCAGGGACCCGACTTCAATTATTGGCTTGGGTGACTGTCTGAGGTTTGCATAATCTCCCCATGTCTGCATGGGTTTCCTCCGGGTGCCCCAGTTTCCTCCCACTGTCCCAAAGGTTAGGTGGATTGGCTATGCTAAATTTCCCCTCAACTTAGGCAGGTTGATGAGCAGGTTAGGTGGAGTTACGGGGAGGGGACAGGGGAATAGGCCTAGGTAGGGTGCTCTTTTGGAGGGTTGGTGCAGACTCGATGGGTTGAGTGGTCTCCTTCTGCACTGTCGGAATTCTATGATATATAAACTGTGAACCTGGTTGGGCAGCACGGTAGCATAGTGGGTAGCGCTGTTGCTTCACAGCGCCAGGGTCCCAGGTTCGATTCCCGGCTGACTGTATGGAGTCTGCACATTCTCCCTGTCTCCAGAAGTCCCAAAAGACATGCTGTTAGGTAATTTGGACATTCTGAATTCTCCCTCTGTGTACCCGAGCAGGTGCCGGAATGTGGCAACTAGGGGATTTTCACAGTAACTTTATTACAGTGTTAATGTAAGCCTACTTGTGACAATAATAAAGATTATCATTATTAATACAAATCAGGTGACTTTTGAACTACAGACAGTGTCAAGTCTTCAGTGATACCGAAAATGGACAAAGGTGAGGGTACCTCACAGCCATTTGTGGAATTCACACATCACATTGTTTAAGGATAGGGAAATATCTAAAGAGTATGGAGTTTCTAGACTGCCTGGCTCCATGTTTCAGACTGGACAAAAGAGAAAATTGAAACTCAATGGTCACTATCCACTTTCCATTGCATCAGAATGACCTTCCACATCCAAACTCGGTCGAATAGGCCTCTGAAGCGTTAAATCAAGGTTACGTGATCAAAGCTGGTTTAAAGAACTGCACACTCCTTGTGCCAGAACTCAACAGATCCATCAGTACCACAAATTGTCAGCTTGCCTCTGAAAGCTGCTGCAAATCATCAAGGAGTCCTTAACATGTTCCATTTTCAAAGTTCACCTGAGAACTGACCTCTTCGATGCTCGACAACGAAAACCTTTCAATCTGCTGTTAATCCTTCACTTGACAAGGCCCTCACTTCAACCTTAAATCAGAGAAATCCCCTCAAGGAACCATCGGTCTGGCACATAGGAAGCCAAAATCATAAGCCAGAGACTGAATTAACTGTAAGTTGTAAAAGTGCACTATGTTTATCTGTACCCAATCTTTGTGTGTGAACGTGCATGCGTGAGACCAAGTGTGTGATGTTGCAATAATTCGGCGTAAATATCCAAGTATATAAACTTCTTTATTTTAAACTCACAAAAATCAGCTGTTGAATATTTAAATTGGTATATCGATCACAAGAAGCAAGATAGCAAATGCTTTGTGTCTGTGGCATCTATAAATGGAGAACAGGAGAATATGTGTACAGAAAAAACCATTACCCTGCCCACAATAGCCCATGTAATAGTGCACACAATCTCCCAGCCTCATTACGCTGACTATTACTCAATCCCACATTACCTCATCCCCATTTCCCCCTCAAATTAAGTTGATTATCACCGTACCCATTTCCCCATCCAATTAAGCCTCCTCATTCCCCCTTCTCCCATCCCATTATCCCACTCCCCCTCTTATTTTGAAACTCCCCCATAGTTGAGGCCCCAGCACTGACCTCTGCAATTTCTTACTCTTCACGTTTCTTTTTAATTTCCCAAGCTTCTGATCTACCACTAATTTTGACAGCATTCAACACGTTTTCATATGATCCTTAACTTACTTCGTTTGGCAAGGATGATGTACTCTCTAAGCATCTTTCTTTCTCAACACAATGTATTTTTATTGAGTGTTCGTAATATCTCCTTAAAATCTACCTGTCTTAACTTAGTCTCCCTTCCCAGTCGACTTATCCAGCTCTGTCTTCATATGTTTCTAATGGCCTGTGTTAAAGTTTAAGACACTAGATTCAGAACCAGGTTTTGCACCTTCGAACTGAATACAACCTACAACATTCCACCACTCCCTTGGTCCTGCCCCTGCGATAGTGTGGCACTCCCTCAGCACTCTGATCCCAAAGGAGCGGCACTCCTCGGTGCTACCCCTCCAACAATGCTGCACACTCCTTCAGTACTGCCCACAGCGTTTGCACACTCCTTCTGAAGTGCAAATCCAAAGGTGCAACACTCCCTCAGTAGTGCCCCCACTGAGAGTGCAGTATTCTGTCAGGACCTTCCCCAATGACAGTTCAGCATTCCTTACTGACCCTGTGACAGTGCAGCACTTGCTGGACTGCATCTGGAAGCCAGAACCTTCTGTCTCAAAGGGGAGTGTTACACACAGAGACACAGCTGAAACTACACAGCCTGGCAGTCGGAATGCTTTTCAAATAGCTATTCTCAACTTGCCCTAATATCTTCAGAGATTTGTGTGCATAAACTCCAAGGTCTCTCTTTAATGCTTTAACATGGGACTAATGTTGTTAGCGTATCTTCACACCCATATACTGTTTGTTTTACCCTCTTGGGAATAGTGGGGGTAATAGTGGAAGGATTCCCTAGCTGATTATCAGCCCATTGAACCATGTTAAATGCTCCTGCAGTGGCCAACAAATCCTGCACTCGAACCCAGAGCTTCTGGTCCAGTGATAGGGATGCTACCACTGCGCCACAAGCCTTAATAATGGGACTAATGTGTTCACATTATGCCTGCTCATCCAAGTGTGCAGAATGGTTCACTTTTGCATAGAAATGCTGGCAATGTGCCCCACACTCGGATATATGGGGAGCTATCAAAGGGAGGAATCACTGCTTGGGGAGGTGGAGCTGGATAGGGTCTCCAAAATAACTCTTGAAATCATATCGTCACAAAAAATTCACGCTTATTTCGCTATCCAAAGATGCTGCCAGATCTGCTGAGTTTTTCCAACATTTTCTGTTTTAGTCTCGAAGGTAACTTGTCAGCTTTCGGCAACTTCCAGATCCTAATATTGAATGCGAGTCTGAAATGCTACAAGATAATTGTAATCCAGTTAAAGCTTTCTGTGGACAAGAGAGATCCAAAGGATTCATTTAATCTTCTCTAATAATCCCCTATGTGTTAATGTCTCAAACGTGTTACTGAAGTCCATGTACACTGTATCCACCACATTTCCCCATCATAGTGTCTGTTACATACCTAAAAGAATGCAAAGGAGCTTTGAGAAGCACCCATCTTGCCTTTTGAAATCTGTGCTCGATGTTGATTTATTATTATGATTTTCTCTTGATGCAGATTCCTGGCAATTCTATCACTAAAAGTATTAAAATGTTCCCCAACAGAGTGACAGTAGTTTCGAACACAAGACTTGCCAGAGGCAGGAAAGCTCCTTTTTCGGAGGGAGGGAAGTCAAACGTTTCAGACGCTAATCCTGATTTGCAAAACACAAACCAAAGATTCTAACACCACGATTCCAATCTGAAGGAGACACTACTGATCTCAGCCTGGGGTATTGATGCAATTATGCCTTCCCCTATTATACCACTGTAACTGCCAAAGCCTCCTATCCTCCCATCGAGGGGGTCAGACCCCTCACTCGACATGGCCACTCGGCCTCACAGTGAGTGATTCGGATTCCAAGGTTATCAGAGTGGATTAGAACAATCAAGCCCCAGAAAGAGAAACCACAGGCATTCACAGTTCTATTTACATGCAAAAAGCCGCCATGAGGTACCCACTGTCACCTCGAGGAAATAAAAGTCTTCCTGATTCTCTCATCCACTCCTCCCCCTGATATTGGGATCTGATTTCCCTGGATTACTGGTCGGGACACGGGAGGTCACTGAGGAAGAGAAAGGAATTCATAGTTACTGAAAGAGGAAAATCCTGGCAGACACAGAACACTTCTACACAAAACCCGTTAGAGACCGACACCCTGCAGCAAGCTGGAAGGGTACAGAAAACGTAGGGTGAAACTAAAAGAGAAATTGGGAAATCAAATAGGGCAGCACGGTAGCACAAGTGGACAGCACTGTGACTTCACAGCGCCAGTGTCCCAGGTTCGATTCCCCGCTAGGTCACTGTCTGTGCAGAGTCTGCACGTTCTCCCCGTGTCTGCGTGGGTTTCCTCCGGGTGCTCTGGTTTCTTCCCACAGTCCAAAGACGTGCAGGTTAGGTGGATTGGCCATGATAAATTGCCCTTAGTGACCAAAAAGGGTAGGAGTGGTTATTGGGTTACGGGATAGGATGGAAGTGAGGGCTTAAGTGGGTCAGCGCGGACTCGATGGGCCGAATGGCCCCCTTCTGCACTGTATGTTCTATGAACTGTAGATCTATAAACAGAGGGGATGAAAAAAATATATGGCTGCAAGTAAAATCAAGGAACATGGAAAGATGTTTTCTAAGTTTTCTTAGGGGTGGCACAGTGATTAGCACTGCTGCCTCGCAGCGTCAGGGACACGGGTTCGATTCCAACCTCAGATGGACCTAGGTAGGGTACTATTTCCAAGGGTCGGAGCAGACACGTTGGTACGAATGACCTCCTTCTGCACTGCAGCGATTCTATGTACATAAAGAGCAAGAGGGTAACAAAATAAAGAGTCGGGCATATTGGAGCCCAAACCGCCAACCTGTGTGAGGATGCAGAGGGTGCGGTAAGGTTCTAATTGAATACTTGGAAACTGTCTTCAGAAAACAGGGAGCCGATGATGGTACAATGACATAGTTAGGAAGAGGAGTGTGAATGATTGGATGGGATATACATTGCAAGAGGAAAAGTATTGATGGGTTTGACGTCTCCGAACGTAGACAATTCACCGGGTTATAGAATCATAAAATCCTGACAATGCAGAAGGAGGCCATTCAGTCCATCCAGTCTGCACCGACCCTCTGCAAGAGCACCCTACCCAGGTCCAATCCTCCGCCCTATGCCCATAACCCCCACCTAACCTTTGGACACTAAGTGCAATTTAGCGAGGTCAATCAACCTACACTGCACATCTTTGGACGGTGGGAGGAAACCGGAACTCCCACAGGAAAACCACACAGGCGTGGGGACAAAGTGCAAATTCCACACGGTCACCCAAGGTCAGAATCGAACTCGGGTCCCTGGCGTTGTGAGGCAGCACTGTGCCATCGTGCCAGCCCAGTTAAAAGTAAGGCACGAAATGACAGAGGCTCTGACCATCATAATAATTTCTCTCTGGCTGATAGGAGGATTGAAGGACTGGGTATACACACATATAAAGACCAGTTCCCTGAACATTAGCAGTGGGAAAATTACTGGAATCAATTTTGAGAAACTGTACAAACCTTCATTTCGAAAGACAGAGATTAATCAAGGAGGGCAGTGTGGGTTTGTTAAGAGAAGCTCACCTCAGACTAACGACTGAATTTTTTTGTGAAGGTGATCAGCAGCGTTGATAAGGGCTGTGTGGCAAGCTGTGGATTCCGCAGTGCTCAGCAATCCCGCCCTTAATTTTTGTAGTTTCTGTGAATGATTTAGATCCAAATGCAGGGGGAATGATAAAGAAGTTTGAAGATGTACAAATACTGGCCATGTAGTTGACAGTGATGGGGAAAGCTTCAGGCTGCAGGATAGAATTTTCATAGAATTTACAGTGCAGAAATAGGCCATTCAGCCCATCGAGTCTGCACCGGCTCTTGGAAAGAGTGCCCTACCCAAGATCAACACCCTATCCCCATAACCCAGTAACCCCACCCAACACTAAGGGCAATTTTGGACACTAAGGGCAATTTATCATGGCCAATCCACCTAACCTGCACATCTTTGGACTGTGGGAGGAAACCGGAGCACCTGGAGGAAACCCACGCACACACGGGGAGGATGTGCAGACTCCGCACAGACAGTGACCCAAGCCAGAATCGAACCTGGGACCCTGGAGCTGTGAAGCAATTGTGCTAACCACCCCACCAGTTGCAGAGTTCAATCCAGTGGGAATATCGCAGTTCGAAGTATCTGCTCCCAATATTTATCAAGGACTCATACCACAGGAAGCTGTTAAAAGAAGGAAGAGGCATTAAAATAAAATTCATTATCAGAGAGGCAGGCAGATCCAGTCCATGAGATAGAAGGGCAGGAAGAGAGGAAGAGAAAGAACAAGACACAGGCAAAGATAGAGGGTGACAGACGTGAACATAGAAACACACATAAACCGTCTGATAGAGGGGTGTGTGAGAGAGAGAGAGAGGTGACATGATACAAATGTACAGCATGTGAAGAGTTAATGTTATGTTAAGCCTAGCCACTAGAGGGAGCTAAGGGACAGTACTATATATTGCAGTGGCTCTTGGGCTTGGGGAGGAAATTAGGGGCGAAATTCTCCGAAGACCTGCGTGACGCCAATTTCCGGCGGGCAAAAGCGGTGCGGATAACTCCGGCGTCAGGACCTTCTTTTAAGCCATTAATCTCCGTTCCCGAAAGGGCCAGCACCGGACTGACGCGATACGCGTCAGTTTCACCCGCTGCGGAAGTGGCGCGTTGAGAGAGAGAGAGAGGGGACGGGTACCGGCGTTGAGAGGAGGGGGGTGGGTACCGGCGTTGAGAGGAGGGGGGTGGGTACCGGCGTTGAGAGAGGGGGGGTGGGTACCGGCGTTGAGAGGGGGGGGTGGGTACCGGCGTTGAGAGAGAGGGGGGGTGGGTACCGGCGTTGAGAGGAGGGGGGGGTGGGTACCGGCGTTGAGAGAGAGGGGGGGTGGGTACCGGCGTTGAGAGGAGGGGGGGGGTACCGGCGTTGAGAGAGGGGGGGGTGGGTACCGGCGTTGAGAGGAGGGGGGGGTGGGTACCGGCGTTGAGAGGAGGGGGGGGTGGGTACCGGCGTTGAGAGAGGGGGGGGGGGGGTACCGGCGTTGAGAGAGGGGGGGGGGTACCGGCGTTGAGAGAGGGGGGGTGGGTACCGGCGTTGAGAGGGGGGGGTACCGGCGTTGAGAGAGAGGGGGGGTGGGTACCGGCGTTGAGAGAGAGGGGGGGTGGGTACCGGCGTTGAGAGAGAGGGGGGGTGGGTACCGGCGTTGAGAGAGGGGGGGGGTGGGTACCGGCGTTGAGAGAGGGGGGGGGTACCGGCGTTGAGAGAGGGGGGGGTACCGGCGTTGAGAGAGGGGGGGGTACCGGCGTTGAGAGAGGGGGGGGGGGATACCGGCGTTGAGAGAGGGGGGGTGGGTACCGGCGTTGAGAGAGGGGGGGGGTGGGTACCGGCGTTGAGAGGAGGGGGGGGGGGGTACCGGCGTTGAGAGAGAGAGGGGGGGTACCGGCGTTGAGAGGAGGTGGGGGTACCGGCGTTGAGAGAGGGGGGTGGGTACTGGCGTTGAGAGAGGGGGGGGGTACCAGCGTTGAGAGAGAGGGGGGGGGGGTACCGGCGTTGAGAGAGAGAGAGGGGGGGTACCGGCGTTGAGAGGAGGGGGGTGGGTACCGGCGTTGAGAGAGGGGGGGGGGCGGCGTTGAGAGGGGGGGGTGGGTACCGGCGTTGAGAGGAGGGGGGTGGGTACCGGCGTTGAGAGAGAGGAGGGGAGTGGGTACCGGCGTTGAGAGAGGGGGGGGGCGGCGTTGAGAGGGGGGGGGTGGGTACCGGCGCTGAGAGGAGGGGGGTGGGTACCGGCGTTGAGAGAGGGGGGGGGGTGGTACCGGCGTTGAGAGAGAGAGGGGGGGGGTACCGGCGTTGAGAGAGGGGGGGGTGGGTACCGGCGTTGAGAGAGGGGGGGGTGGGTACCGGCGTTGAGAGAGGGGGGGGGTGGGTACCGGCGTTGAGAGAGGGGGGGGTGGGTACCGGCGTTGAGAGAGAGGGGGGGGGTACCGGCGTTGAGAGGGGGGGGCGGCGTTGAGAGAGGGGGGGGGGCAGCGTTGAGAGGGGGGGGGGTGGGTACCGGCGTTGAGAGGGGGGGTGGTGGGTACCGGCGTTGAGAGAGGGGGGTGGGTACCGGCGTTGAGAGAGAGGGGGGGTACCGGCGTTGAGAGGGGGGGGGGGGGGGTACCGGCGTTGAGAGAGGGGGGGGGCGGCGTTGAGAGAGGGGGGGCGGCGTTGAGAGGGGGGGGTGGGTACCGGCGTTGAGAGGGGGGGGGGGTGGGTACCGGCGTGTGAGAGGGGGGGGGGGGTAGCGGCGTTGAGAGAGGGGGGGGGGTACCGGCGTTGAGAGAGGGGGGGTGGGTACCGGCGTTGAGAGAGAGTGGGGGGGAGGGGTACCGGCGTTGAGAGAGGGGGGGGGGTACCGGCGTTGAGAGAGGGGGGGGGTACCGGCGTTGAGAGAGAGGGGGGGGTACCGGCGTTGAGAGGGGGGGGGTGGGTACCGGCGTTGAGAGAGGGGGGGTGGGTACTGGCGTTGAGAGAGGGGGGGTGGGTACCGGCGTTGAGAGGGGGGGTGGGTACCGGCGTTGAGAGGGGGGGGGGTGGGTACCGGCGTTGAGAGGGGGGGGGGTACCGGCGTTGAGAGAGGGGGGGGTACCAGCGTTGCGAGGGAGGGGAGGGTGGGGACCGGCGTTGAGAAAGCGGGGGGGGGGGGGGCGGCATTGGAGGGGGGTAGGGGTGGTGGGGAGGGGGGTAGGGCTGGTGGGGAGGGGGGTAGAGGTGGTGGTGAGGGGGGATAGGGGTGGTGGGGAGGGGGTAGGGGTGGTGGGGAGGGTTAGGGGTGTTGGAGGGGGATAGGGGTGGTGAGGGGGTAGGGGTGGTGAGGGGGGTAGGGGTGGTGAGGGGGGGTAGGGGCGTTGGACGGGGGTACGGGTGGTGAGGGGGTAGGCGCATTGGAGGGGGTAGGGGTGGTGAGGGGGTTAGGGGCGTTGGAGGGAGGTAGGTGTGTTGGAGGGGGGTAGGGGTGGTGGGGGGGTTGGGGTAGGGGGCAGTGGCGTGCAGAGGGGGGGGGGCGACGGATGCCCGGGACCAACACACCGTCACCCCCCAAAGTCTGCACGCCACTGCCCCCTACCCCAACCCCCTCATCACCCCTACCCCCTCCAACCCCCTACCTCCCCTCCAATGCCCATGCCCCCTCACCACCCATACCCCCCTCCAACGCCTCTACCCCCTCACCACCCCTACCCCCCTCACCACCCCTACCCCCCTCTAACACCCCTACCCACCTCCCCACCACCCCTACCCCCCTCCCCACCATCCCTACCCCCCTCCAACGCCGCCCCCCCCTCTCTCTCAACGCCGGTACCCGTCCCCTCTCTCTCAACGCCGGTACCCCTCCCAACGCCGCAACACCCCCCCATGCCACAACCCCCCAACGCCGCAACCCCCCCAACGCCGCAACCCCCCCAATGCCGCAACCCCCCCAATGCCGCAACCCCCCCCCCCAACGCCGCAACCTCCCATCCCTCCCCCCTCCAATCCCTCCCCCCTCCAATCCCTTCCCCCCCAATCCCTCCCCCCAATCCCTCCCCCCAATCCCTTCCCCCCCAATCCCTCCCCCCAATCCCTCCCCCCAAACCCTTCTCCCCCAATCCCTTCCCCCCAATCCCCCCCCCCCCCAATCCCTCGCCCTAGGTCACTGAACGGCGTCAACCATCATCAATGGTTGACACCGTTTTAAAGCTACTCTGTTTTTCGCCGACGTGACCCGTGGCCATGTCGGCGGGAAATCGGCCCATCCGGCACGGAGAATGTCTGCCTGTTAAAAGTCAATGACATCCCGCCGGCGCTAGCTGTTTTCAGAGGCTGCCGGCGGGATTTGAACAACGCCGGTTTTTGGCCGCTCGGAGAATTAAAAACCCGGCGGGAGCGGGAATAACGCCACCGCCGGCCGATTCTCCGACCCTGGTTGGAGAATTTCGCCCCAGGTTTGTAGCTGAAGAAGGTAAGATTCATAGTGTATTGCAGGGTTAGTTAAGATATTATTGTTATAGTTAGTAGATAGACTTAGTGTTAGTGAGTGTAGTTTATCTCTTACATGTATGTTTGCTATTCAGAATAAGTGTTGAACTCAAATTTAGTAGTTAATATAATTAATTTAGTTCTTCAAAAGTGCTTTGTGTATCTTTGTGATCACTACGCCTTCCATCCTGGAAACCCCTCACAAAGATCACCACAAGAGAGAAAGAGATTCACAGAATGTGACACATACGTGTGCACACAGAAACTGTTGGCTCGAGGGACACAGACAAAATAGACAGCTGCAGAGACAGACGGTTAGATTGCGGTAAGCAGTCACGCATAAACAATAGTTTAGAAAAGCACAAAGAGGTTTATTACTAGTTACAGTCAAACACCACCACGCTCCAGAAGGTCTCCTGTTAAGGGGATGCCCCTACCCATTAGCCGGGAAATTCATATTCCTGGGAGGTGTGGAAAAATGGGGCAGCACGGTAGCATAGTGGTTAGCATAAATGCTTCACAGCTCCAGGGTCCCAGGTTCGGTTCCCGGCTGGGTCACTGTCTGTGCGGAGTCTGCACGTCCTCCCCGCCTGTGTGTGGGTTTCTCCGG
Source organism: Scyliorhinus canicula (assembly GCF_902713615.1). NCBI lineage: Eukaryota > Metazoa > Chordata > Chondrichthyes > Carcharhiniformes > Scyliorhinidae > Scyliorhinus > Scyliorhinus canicula. The sequence goes on from NC_052158.1 coordinate 32,261,248, forward strand.
GTGCTCCGGTTTCCTCCCACAGTCCAAAGATGTGTGGGTTAGGTGGATTGGCCGTGCTAAATTGCCCGTAGTGTCCTAGAAAGTAAGGTTAAGGGGGAGTTGTTGGGTTACGGGTATAGGGTGGATACGTGGCTTTGAGTAGGGTGGTCATTGCTCGGCACAACATCGAGGGCCGAAGGGCCTGTTCTGTGCTGTACTATTCTATGTTCTAAAACCTGGCAGTTCCTATCCCCTGACCTCGGCTGGGGTTATAACACCCCACCACCCTAGGTCCGGAGACTTGTGCACACCCTTCAAAACCTGTCCTGACTGGTCCATTTAGATGGATGCTGACGTTCTGCTGGGGGGAGGGGAGGGGGGGGGGGGGGGGGGGGTACTCGAGTAGAGAATGGCGCTTCCGTGACGACCGCTGAGGCAGAGGCAGCGTTGCCGTGCAGCGGCCATGCTGGTGCAGGTGCCTCGGGCGGGGGGGGGGGGGTAATCTCTGCCCCTGGCTCAGAGCTGAGTGGATCCTCATCCATCATCTTGGCATCCTCAGTTGGGGGGCGGGGGGGAGGTTTCTTGCGGCCCCAAGCTGGACCCTAGCCAGTGGCGATGGCAATAAGGGCGGTCGAGTCAGCAGTGTGCCTGGCGCAGCAGGGTGGGGCAAGCTATTCAGCCGGGACATACGGCATGCCTCTCTGAAGCTGATCCACGTGGCGACTGGATTACTGTCCTTGTGCCCTGACCTTGTCCGATACCGGCCCGATGGCGTCGCCGGAGCTGAAACGTGTGGGCCTGCAGACGGTGACTAGCCTTGATCTCCGACTGGTCCTGGTTCCAGCGGACCCTCCTGCCTAGATCGGGGATGACCAAGCTCAAGCAAGTGCGGAGTCGATGGCCCATCAAGAGCTCTGCTGGTGCGACGTCCGTCACGGCATGCGGTGCCATGCGGTAAGTAAAAGAAAGGCGCTGGACTAGTGTCCCATGATCTAGTTGTCATGCCCAGCTTAAATGTGTGGACCGGTCTATCGGCCGTCCGTTTGAACATGGGTGGTAGGGAGAAGTCCTCACGTGTCAAATCCAATTGCCACAGGCTGACGCCGCAATCTCTGCGCTTGTAAATGCCGGGCCAGTATTGGACACCAGTACCTTGGGAATTCCATGCATGCTGAAAATCTAGTGCTGTTTTTCTACGGTGGCCCAGGCAGCTTGTTGCCTGCATTCACTCCACGTCCAGCCACTTGGAGCGAGTGTCTACCAGGAGGAGGGACATTTCCCCCTGGAAATGGTTCACAAAGCCGACATGAACCCGGGTCGAAGGCCTTCCTGGCCATTCTCAGGGGTGGAACGGGGCTGCCTGGGGTAATCGCTGATGTACCTGGCATCGCGTGGCTACTCGTTCAATGTCCACGTCGAAGCCGGACCACCGTAGCTCCGTGTGAGCAGCTTCATTTCGGTCACTCCCATATGTCCATTATGGTGGTTTAATAAGAGGGCCGCACATACACCCTCGGGTATCACCACACGGGTGCTCCATAAGAGCACACCGTATTCAATGCTCAGTTCCTGCATCTTTCCCATGTATGCCTTCAGGTCCTCAGGCAGAGTCTTGTGTTTGGCCTGTACTGCACCATGTGAGAGCTGTGGTGGGTCTGGGTCCAGCCGAGGATGTGAGTTGCCGTAACGGACAGTGAGTCCATGAATGGAAGGCACTTATTACCTCATTGGCAGTGGCGAGAGTAGGTGGCTTAATGGGGAGCGGTAGGCGGCTCGAAGCATCCGCGTGGGGTATGTGGGCCTCGGAACGGTGTTCCAGAACATCGTAGTACGCTGCCAATAATATCGCCCAGCACTAGATGCAGGCAAAGGCGATGGGATCAATCAACATGGTCCTTTTTGTCGAGGCCCAGAAGTGGCTTGTGGTCCATCAGGATGGTGAAATGGTGTCTGTAGATGTGCTGGTGGAATTTTTTTATGCCGAATACCACGGCCATCCCTCTCTTCTCCACTTGTGCGTACCACTTCTCCGTGCCGGCCAATAGCCTTGGCGCAAGCGTGAACCATCTTCCATTGCGTGGACTAGCAAGGCCCCAAGGCCGTAAGGGGATGCGCCACAGGTTAGTAAGAGTGGCTTAGGAGGGTCAAACTGCGTAAGCAGTCTTGCAGGAGAAAGCTGGGGCGGGATTCTCCCTTACCCGGCTGGGAGGGGGATCCCAGCGGGATGGAGTGGCGTTAACCACTCCGGCATCGGGCCGCCCCAAAGGTGCGGATTTCTTCGCACCTTTAGGGGCCAAGCCCTCACCTTTATGGGCTAGGCCCGCGCCGGAGTGGTTGCCGTCCCGCCGGCTGGCGTGGAAGGCCTTTGGCGCCACGCCAGCCGGGGCCTGAAGGGACTTCGCCGACCGGCGTAAGTCCACGCATGCACGGGAGCGTCAGAGCTCCTGACGTCATCCCCGTGCATGCACGGGGGGGAGGGGGAGCCTCTTGTGCGTCGGGCATCGCGGAGTCTATGGCTGACACGGAGGAAAAAGAGTTCCCCCACGGCACAGGCCTGCCCGCGGATCGGTGGGCCCCGATCGCGGGCCAGGCCACCATGGGGGCACCCCCCCAGGTCAGATCGTCCCGTGCCCCCGCCAGGACCCCAGAGCCCACTCACACCACCTGGTCCTGCCCGTAAGGTAGGTGGTTTAATTCACGCCGGCGGGACCGGCATCACAGCAGCGGCACTTTGGCCCATCGCAGGCCAGTGAATTGCCGGGGGTGGGGGCGCCGACCGGCGCGGCGTGATTCCCGCCCCCTCCGAATCTGCCAGAGAATTCGGCGGCCAGCGGGGGCGGGATTCACGCCGCCCTCCTAGCGATTTTCTCACCCGGCGAGGGGGGTCGGAGAATCCCGCCCCTGATGTGTTACTCTGGCAAAAGCTGCCTGTTACTCGATGCCCCACACATGCAGAGTTGCCCTTTCTTTTGTAGTCTATGGAGGAGAGGCAATGTCGCGGCCAACCCAGGGAGGAACTTTCTATAATTGACCAGCCCCGGGAAAGCCCAAAGTTCTGTTTGCCCACCTGGCACCAGGGCTTGGCGGATGGCCTGGACTTTCTCTCCCATGGGGTGCAAACTGTGACGGTCCATGTGATACCCGAGGTGCACCACCTCGGCTGCGTTAAAGAAGCACTTCTCTCGGCGAAGGTGGATGCCAGCCACCTCAAAGGTTTGGAGCACTTCGGCAAAGTTGCGGGGGTGCTCCTGGTCGGACAAACCGGTTATCAAAGTATCAGCTCAGTGGAACGCCACCTGCGGTAACCCCTGCAAGACGTTTCTCGTGATCCTCTGAAATATTGTGCACGCTGAGGTGACCCCGAATGGTAGCCAGGTATACTCATAGAGCTCCCAGTGTTGAAAATGAGTATTCTTGACTCGGGGTCCAGGACCAGCTGGAGATGCGCATGGCTCACATTTAGCTTGCTGAAGTCCACCACTGAGCTTGGCATACAGATCCTCAATCCTGGGGCCTGGAAAATGGTATAAGCGTGACACCTTATTTACTATCACTTTATAAGCCTCACTTCATAAGAGACGCACCGACCCATTGGGTTTCATTACAGGTACGACCGGTGCTGCCCAGTCAGAGAATTGTACTGGTCTTATGATCCCAAGGTTCTCCCTGCGGTCCAACTCTGCATCTACCTTTGGATGCAAGGCTTATGGAACAGGGCAGGTGTGAAAATTATGCGGCTGGGCCATGGGCACCACGCTTATTGAGGCGACAACCCCCATGATGGTCCCCAAACCTTCCTGGAATACTGTCGGAAATCTGGCCAATATGCATTCGGGGCCATGTTGGTGTATTTGGCAAACCCCCTGCCAGTCTAAGCGAAGGCGACGGAGTCAGTCACGCCCCAGAAGGCTCGTGTTACTCCTACGTACAACAATGTGGTAAATTTGCTGACTGGCAGCCGTATTCAATTGGGACGGTGGTCGTGCCCACAATCGCGAGAGGCACCCCCGTGTAAGTCGCAAACCTTGCATTGGTACCCTGGAGAGCCAGTGAGCAAATCCCGGATTGTATGCAGATGAAGCTGTGTTGACTAATGACAGACACGGAGCCCCCCCCCCCCCCCCCCCCCCCCCCCCATATCGAGTTCCAAGTGAGTCATGTCACCTGGAGCGAAATTTGGATGGACAAATTCTTGGTGCCGCCACACAATGTAGTTGTTGGTATTGGTCACCATCACCTCCACGTAATGGGCCCTGTCATGGGCGGGGTGGTAATGCATGGCGGTGTGGTGGGTGAGTGGCTCATTGTGGGGCCTTCTGTGCCCTGGATCCCTGCGTCCCACTGTAATTGTTGCAGGCCGGTAATTACTCTCCCGGTCCTCCTGGTCAGGGAAAAAGTTTTGACGGTGTTCCCGGGGCCTATTCCGGCATCTCGCCCCTTACTGTAGGTATCCCAATGCTGAGGAACGGGTTCTTCAGTTCCAGTGGGTTGTGCGCGGGGCCTATTCTGGTGCCCTAAACAGAGCACCGCCACCCCCTGGAGTTCTTGGACCCTTTTCGGCGCTTTCAGAAACTTTGCGACTGTTTGGAGGTTCTAACCGAGCTTCGGCTAGCAGTTTCCTTTGCATGGCTGCATCGGGGATTCCACATACTATCGGTGACATGCTGCTTTTCCCAGGGTTGGGTCAAACTCACAGGTCTCAGCTACTTTCCTGAGGTGAGCCAGCAATTCACTTCTACCTTCGCCTTGGTCCTGGTGGCCGCGTGGAACCGGAAACGGTGCCCTATTAGTGGTGGCTTCGGATTGACATGTTCCCCCACCAAGGCTACCAGGGAGGTGAATAAGCGGGTATCCAGAGGGTCTGGGTGGGTTAGGCTTTTATAATGCTGTCCGTGGGTCCTCCATAAGCTGTCAGCAAGGTAACAGTTTTGCATTCATCGCCAATAATCACGTTAGCGCAGAAGAACTGCATCCTCTCTACGTGCTGTCCCAGTCATCCATACTTGCAGTATTTGGCTCGAACTTCCCGATATGGTGATGGCTTCCAGTGGGGCCTGATAAGGCCTAGATGAGGTAGGCCAGGCACGTAGCATCCAGTCGATGATCGCTCCACTGAATCCTCATTGCTAGTATTAGATTTGAGATAAGCAGCCATGCACAAACAGTAGTTTAGGAAAACACAAAGAAGTTTATTATTAGTTACATTCAAATAGCGCCACTCTCCGTAGGGACTCCTACCCAATCTGCACCTAGTTCAGAGTTTTTATACTAGAGGGGCTACACCTATAAGGGAGAAGCCCTCGTCCGTTACTGGGGAAGTTCTTACTCCCTGGAGGGCACGAGGAAACATGATGACAGACAGACAGATAGAGGAGAGAGAAATTCACAGAAACAGAGGCTGACATAAACACGCACATAGACACACATGCACACAGATACACACGCATATAGGCACACACGCACACAGACACACACGCATACAGCCACACACGTGCACAGATACACATGCACACAGACACACACGCATACAGCCACACACGTGCACAGATACACACACGCACAGACACTCACGTGCACAGACAAACACGCGCACAAACACACATCCAGGCAGACACACACACCTATTATTAGACTGTATCAGGCACAGAATGATGAATGACCTATTATTAGAATGTATCAGACACAGAATGATGAATGATTCACACAGTTACACACAGATCCAGAGGATGTTTGATGATCAGCTTACTGTTTGTAGGTTTGTAGCCTCTCTTCCCTCTCCCTGTAAAACAAGGAATGTTCAGTGAGTGACGAGAGATTGAAAGAAAATCAGAGGCTGGAACTCTGAGTGAAAGGGACAGATGCCATCCTGAGATCCCCCCCCTCAAACACTGAAGTTCCCCATGCTCACTCCCAAACTCCTCCCCCTACCCCCCCCCCCCCCCCTTTCCATCCCTGAGTGCCGAGTGAGGAGCTGTCAATGTCTCTCTAATTCCTACCTTTCTTCTGGTAGACAGCCACAACGGTGAGACCGACGATCCCAAGGACTCCAAGTACAATCCCAACAGTAATAATGACCTGGGATTTCAGACCTGTTAGAGAGGGGCCAAGAGAGGGAGGGGGAAAGAGAGCGAGAGAGAGACAGTGCAAAAGAGGGTGAAACAAAGTGAGAGAGAAAGAGAGAGACAAAGAGTGAGACAAGTGAGACAACAAGTGAGACAAAGCGTGAGACAACAGAGAGGCAAACAGAGAGACAAAGAGAGAGACAAAGTGAGAGATAAAGTGAGAGAAAGAAAGAGACAAAGAGAGAGAGAGAGAAAGAGAGAGAGACAGAGAGAGAGAGAGACACAAAGCAAGAGAGACAAAGAGAGAGAGAGATAAAATCACCAAGAAAGAGCATTGGAGAAACAGAGAAAGGGAATCAGAGAGAGAGAATGGAAGAGTGAATAGGCGAGAGAGAGAATAAAGGTTACACAGGATATACAACAGAGAAACAAGCCACTAAATGCTCCACTTGAGCTTCTTCCCATCTTCCCACATTATTCCCACCTTCTCTCTCATTTGCTTGTCAATCTTCCCCTTGAACTGTGAGATTTGTCTATCCTGACCATGTCTCTTAGTATTTAAAATGTGGCCTTTACTGATATTAAACCCTGTTCCTGTTAAATATATTAAATAAATTCATATTGATTGAACACAAAGTACCATTGAATCAATCAGAATAAAAAGAGGATTCAGGCTGATGAGCCGCATTTGAGCAAGGTGCTGTCTTTGAAATAAATAAATTTGATAAGGTATTGGTAAATCAGCAGATAAAATCCAGGCTTAGGATGAGAAATGACAAGTTACATTCACACCACATAAGTGCCAGGCAATGATCATCTTCAACAAAAGGGAATCTATGGGAGGCTCCCAAGGCCACCCACCTTGGTACCCTCTGACTCCAGCCGACCCATAAACAGCATGGGAGTGCTCCAGCACAACCAGAGCCATCATTTTGGCTGGGATGAGGGTGTGAGGGGCATGGAGTGTTTACATGCAGCTCTTGTTTGTCAGGCTCTCCCGTGCCGATCCCGTTGTGTCATAAGCCACATGCATTGATATTGCACGAGTTCCATGTGGGCCCCGGGCTAGCCCATTACTGTGTGCGGAACTCCTCCGGGACCGCTGCCGCTTTCGGGCTGTAGAACACTCACGGTTCAGCCCCGGCGTCAGCACTTAGTCTATCAAACGGAGAATTACTCCCAGGATTTCTCATCCAGATACAAATTCACACCTCAAAGAGTGGAGTCATTTTTATGCTTTAATAGTGTAAATTAGATTTCAGGAGCTCAATTTAAGGTGATTATTCATGGATTATTCTTATGTTAAAATCTCTACACAAAAGCTAAACTCCTTGGGGAACAACTGGAATCTTCTCAGCTGTTTTGCTCCAAGGGTTTATTCAGAAGTAACTGGTTTGAATTGGTGTGTGCACAAGATTTGAAGAAATATCTTTGTTCTACTGAAACCGCAATTTCTCTGAGAACGTTTTTCCCCGTTTTGAAACAGAGCAGACAGTTCATTCCATCACCAAACGACTTTAAGTTTGGAATTAACCCATTCAATTCCCAGCAGGATGAACCTTTTGTCTTCATTTTTAAAATAAATTACACAGTGACGATGGTATGCAGTACTGCAAAGTGTAACAGCATTTCCAGCCGCTTCCTGCAGACCCTCTCTGGATTCTTCCGCCCCGCCCACCACAGGCAGGACGCAGACCATGAAAAGGTCCATTGACGTTGGGAGGGAATTTCCCATCGGCAGGTGGGCACGGCCAGAGAATTCCGCCCTTGTGACACAGCGCGGTGACAATTTGATCCAAAGACTCTGCTGTTTAAGGCAGCAGGGTAGCATTGTGGATAGCACAATGGGTTCACAGCTCCAGGGTCCCAGGTTCGATTCCGGCTTGGGTCACTGTCTGTGCGGAGTCTGCACATTCTCCCCGTGTGTGCGTGGGTTCCCTCCGGGTGCTCCGGTTTCCTCCCACAGTCCAAAGATGTGCAGGTTAGGTGGATTGACCATGCTAAATTGCCCTTAGTGTCCAAAATTGCCCTTTGTGTTGAGTGGGGCTACTGGGTTATGGGGATAGGGTGGAGGTGTTGACCTTGGGTCGGATGCTCTTTCCAAGAGCCGGTGCAGACTCGATGGGCTGAATGGCCTCCTTCTGCACTGTAAATTCTATGTATGTTTCAAAGAGTTTTGTTATTTCCTGAGCCATATACTTGGGAATGGAAGATCTGAGATAAACACACTAACTAATTAATGACAATCATTTCAAAACCATCAAGAAAGGGCAAAAGACATTGGAATTAATGAATTGAATATACATGAATTAATATTCTAAACAGCTAAAGGAGAACTTTCCTGGGTTATAAAATACACTTCAGCTCATTTCTGTGAATATTAAGAAATAAACTCTACGTGGTTCTCTGAATTTGACACGATTTGGAAATTATCATTTAGTCTTCTGCTTAAGTAATGAGATGTCAGCTGAGATAAAGAGCAATTAATCAAATTGAATGTTTATCTTATTTTGTTAAATAAGAAAATATTGTATTGGACTGTAAAGATTCTCCAGGGCTCATGAACGATATGTACGTTCAATTCCAGCCCCACTTGACCCGGAGTTGCAACACAATTGGATTAAGCAACAATTCTTCAAAAAGTACCCAAAGTCTTTGGCCCTTGGTTGCCCAGTAATTACAGTTACTAGGTTTGTATATTTTAAACACAATTACCATTTATTTACAAAGAAGTATAATGAAATATGCAGCAAATACAACTGGTTAACTATTATCTAATTCCTAATCCCGCACTTTAACTGACCCCACCTTCTACATACACACACACAAGAGAGGCTCACACAGAGGAGAAGAGAGTGGTGAAAATAATAAGAATGAAAGTAAAAAAAAAAGAGTCTTTGTTTCAGATGGCTGTTTCTTGCACTGCTCTTCTCTTCAACATTTGCATTCAGTTCGAGGTTTTCACTGTGGAGTGATTCAGGCCTCTGCAGATTGAGAAAAAGAGCAGCGCACCTGGAGAGAACATGAGGGAGCGAGAGAGAACAGGTCGTTTCCTTTTAGCATCCAGGGTTCAAACACTGCTTTCCTCAGGTCCCTGGAAATGATCCCACTCAGGCAGGATTAAATCACCACCTGTTACCGTGCAGAATACGGTCTTTTGGCCAATTCATTGGCCACCAGCCAATCAATCGAACTGAGTCCCACGCCATCTCTCAGGTGCCACAATGTCTGAGTTTTGCTGTCCACAGCAAGCAAGTTGTTCTTTTTTGTAACTTTGAATTCTTCATTTCCCTTGCTTGATTAAAGATATATATCCATTAAGTATCCATTGATCAACATGATGACAACAAAAATAAAGAAATGGAAAACTAGGTAAACAACATGAATGACCCTTACAGATAGAATGGAATCTAATGAGATGTTTAACATTGTCTGGGAGCGTGGAGAGTGGGGGTCAGACGATGTGAGCACGGGAGCCCTGCATTTTCAGAAGCACATGCTCTGCTCAACGTTTAATCCTTTATTTTATCCCTGTGCGCATTATATAATTGAGTATAATGACAATTATATAATGGGGGGGGGGGGGGGGGGGCATGTCTCTTGCACTGAGTCCCTTGTTGATCCGCACTGGAATTTTGCAATGAGGAGCCAAATTAAATCATAGAGAATCCTTTATTGGTCATAGCAGTTAGAGTTGGCTGGGGTGGGACCCATTTCGCAGTGGCATTGTTGCTGGTGTGTGGGTATTCGCCCTGGCGTTGCTGTTCACACCAGGATGTTGACCGTCAATGAGAATGTTGTTCTGGATGAGGATCGTGGCTCCGCGGTGCAGGTCTTTGGATCTCACTTTGAGGAATTGTGAGGGACCCGTGAGAGAATGGTGGAGGCACAGGAGAGAATCCTGGTATTTAACAGAGCATTTTCCCTGGTGAGCGTCCACTTTAGATTCGTTGTGGTCCTACTGCACAGTGTGTCATCGAGCCTGATGGGTTCGAGAGGTGGTGGCTGAACAAAGAGTGTCTGTGAGTCCGGTCCTTGCGAGAAGTGAGGGCCGAAGCTGAAAAGAGAACTGGGATATTCCTCCACAAAACTACAGAACACTGGAATGGCAAATCTGACTACTCGCCTGCTGAAGTCAACGCGACTGGAACCTTCAGTGGCAATGGCCGGACCGCTTAATCATCTCCTCCTCACATAGAACATAGAACATTACAGTGCAGTACAGGCCCTTCGGCCCTCGATGTTGCGCCAACCTGTGAAACCAATCTAAAGCCCATCTACACTATTCCACTATCATCCAAATGCTTATCCAATGACCATTTAAATGCCCTTGAAGTTGGTGAGTCCACTACTGTTGCAGGCAGAGAATTCCACACCTTACTACTCTCTGAGTAAAGAATCTACCTCTGACATCTGTCCTGTACCTATCTCCCCTCAATTTAAAGCTATGTCCCCTCGTGCTATCCATCACCATCCGAGTAAAAAGGCTCTCACTGTCCACCCTATGTAATCCTCTGATCATCTTGCATGCCTCTATTAAGTCACCTTCTTCTCTCTAACAAAAACAGCCTCAAGTCCCTCAGCCTTTCCTCATAAGTTCTTCCCTCCATGCCAGGCAACATCCTGGTGAATCTCCTCTGCACCCTTTCCAATGCTTCCACATCCTTCCGATAATGCGGCGACCAGAACTGCACGCAATATTCCAAATGTGGCTGCACCAGAGTTTCGTACTGCTGCAATATGACCTCATGGCTCCAAAACTCAATCCCTCTACCAATAAAAGCTAACACACCGTACGCCTTCTGAACACCCTATCAACCTGGGTGGCAACTTTCAGGAATCTATGTACATGGACACAGAGATCTCTCTGCTCATCCACACTACCAAGAATCTTACCATTAGCCCAGTACTCTGTATTCCTGTTATTCCTTCCAAAATGAATCACCTCACACTTTTCTGCATTAAGCTCCAGTTGCCACCTCTCAGCCCAGCTCTGCAGCTTGTCTACGTCCCTCTGTAACCTGCAACATCCTTCCGCACTGTCCACAACTCCACCGACTTTAGTGTCATCCACAAGTTTACTCACCCATCATTCTAAGCCCTCCTCCAGGTAATTTATAAAAATGAAAAACAACAGTGGCCCCAAAACAGATCCTTGTGGTACACCACTAGTAACTGAACACCAGGTTGAACATTTCCCATTAACAACCACCATCTGTCTTCTTACAGCTAGCCAATTTCTGATCCAAACCGCTAAATCACCCTCAATCCCATGCTTCCGTATTTTCTGCAATAGCCTACCGTGGGGAACCTTATCAAACACTTTACTGAAATCCATATCCATCACATCAACTGTTTTACTGTCGTCCACCTGTTGGTCATCTTTGCAAAGAACTCAATAAGGTTTGTGAGGCAGGACCTACCCTTCACAAAACCTTGTTAACTATCCCTCATCAAGTTATTCCTTTCTAGATGATTATAAATCCTGGGGGGATTCCCAAACCGCGAGTCGGGCCACTCCGGCGCCGAGGAGAGGTGTGAACCACTCCGTCGTCAGGCCGCTCGGGAAGGTGTGGAATCCTCTGCTTCTTCAGGGGCTAGGCCGGCTCCGGAGTGGTTTGTGCTGCGCCGGCCGGTGTGGAAGGGGCTTGGTGCCACGTCAACCGGCACCGAAGGGCCTCCGCTGGCCGGTACGAGTTGGCGCATGTGCGGGAGCGCCAGCCTGTGCTGGCATCAACTCAGTGTATGCGCAGGGGGGTGGTTTATCTCCGCGGGAGCCATCGCGGACTGTTACAGCTGCTGACGCTGAGGAATTGAGTGCCCCATGGCACAGGCCCGCCCATGGATTGCTTGGCCCCAATTGTGGGCCAGGCCATCATGGGGGCACCCTCCGGGGACAGATCCCTCCGTGCCCACCCCCGAGGATCCCGGAATGCTGCCCTCAGAACCAGGTCCCACCGGTAAGTACCTGTTAAAATTTACGCCGGCGGGACGGGCCGAAAACTGGCGGCCACTCGGCCAATCGCTGGCCGGAGAATCGGCAACAGCCCCCGACTGGCACAGCGCGATTCCCGCCCCTGCCACATCTCCGGCGCCGGACAATTCGGCAGCCGGCGGGGGCGGGATTCACGCTGAACCCGGCGACTGTCCGAGCCGGCGGGGGGTCGTAGAATCCCGCCCCCTATCTCTTATAATCCTTTCCAAGACTTTGCCCACAACAGAAGTAAGGCTCACTGGTCTACAGTTACCGGAGTTGTCTCTGCTCCCCTTCTTGTCCAAGGGGACAACATTTGCTATCCTCCAGTCTTCTGTCACTATTCCTGCAGACAATGATGACATCAAGATCAAAGCCAAAGGCTCTGCAATCTCCTCCCTAGCTTCCCAGAGAATCCTAGGATAAATCCCATTCAGCCCAGGGGACTTATCTATTTTCACACTTTCCAGAATTGCTAACACCTCCTCCTTATGAAACTCAATCCCGTCTAGTCTAGTAGCCTGTATCTCAGCATTCTCCTCGACAACATTGTCTATTTCCTGTGTGAATACTGACAAAAAATATTCATTTAGTGCTTCTCCTATCTCCTCGGACTCCACACACAACTTCCCACTGCTGTCCTTGACTGGCCCTGCTCTTACCCGAGTCATTCTTTTATTCCTGACGTACCGATAGAAAACTTTAGGGTTTTCCTTCATCTTCCCTGCCAAAGACTTCTCATATCGCCTCCTGGCTCTTCTTAGCTCTCTCTTTAGGACTTTCCTGGATAACTTGTAACTCCCAAGCACCCTAACTGAACCTTCATGTCTCATCTTTACATAAGCCTTCTCTTGACAAGTGATTCAACTACTTTAGAAAACCACAGTTCCCTCGCTCGACCACTTCATCCCTGCCTGACAGGCACATACTTATCAAGGACATGCAGTAGCTGTTCCTTGAACAAGCTCCACATTTCAATTGTGCCCATCCCCTGCAGTTTCCTTCCCCATCCTCCGCACCCTAAGTCTTGCCTAATCGCATCATAATTGCCTTTCCCCCAGCTACAACTCTTGCCCTGCGGTATATACCTATCCCTTTCCATCGCTAAAGTAAACGTAACCGAACTGTGGACACTATCACCAAAGTGCTCACTTCCCTCCAAATTCCCTCCTGACCTGGTTCTTTAACCAGTACCAAATCCAATGTGGCCTCGCCTCTTGTTGGCCTATCTGCATACTTTGTGAGGAAACCCTCCTGCACACATTGCACAAAAACTGACCCATCTAAAGGACTCAAACTATAGCGTTTCCAGTCAATATTTGGAAAGTTGGTCCCCCATAACAACTCCCATTTGCTCCTCTCCAGAATCGCCTTTGCAATCCTTTCCTCTACATCTCTGGAACTTGTCAGAAGCCGAAAGAAAACTCCCAACAGGGTGACCTCTCCTTTCCTGTTTCTAACCTCAGCCCATACTACCTCAGTAGACAAGTCCTCAACAAACGTCCTTTCTGCCACCGTAATACTGTCTTTGACTAACCATGCCATATCTCCCCCACTTTTACCACCTTCCCTGAGCTTACTGTGACATCTGAACCCCGAATCCTGCCACAACCATTCCTGTCCCTGCTCTATCCATGTCTCCGAAATGTCCACAACATCTAAGTCCCAGGTACCAATCCATGCTGCAAGTTCACCTACCTTATTCCGGATGCTCCTGGCATTGAAGTAGATACACTTCAAACCACCTTCCTACCAGCCGGTACACTCCTGCGACCTTGAAACCTTACTCATGACCTTACTACTCTCAACTTCCTGTACACTGGAGCTACAATTCAGCTTCCCACCCCCTGCTGAATTAGTTTCAACCCTCCCGAAGAGCATTAGCAAATTTCCCCCCCCCCCCCCAGTGCATTGGTATCCCTCTGGTCCAGGTGTAGACCATCCCGTTTGTACAGGTCCCACCTACCCCAGAATGAGCCCCAATTGTCCAGGTATATGAATCCCTCCCTCCTGCACCATCCCTTTAGACACGTGTTCAAATGCTCTCTCTCCCTATTCCTCGTCTCACTAGCACGTGGCACGGGTAACAACCCCGAGATAATAACTCTTTGTTCTAGCTCTAAGTTTCCATCCTAGCTCCCTGAATTCCTGCCTTACATCTCCATCCCTTTTCATACCTATCTCGATGATGCCTATGTGGACCACGACTTGGGGCTGCTCGCCCTCCCCCTTAAGGATCCCGAAAACACGATCCGAGACATCACGGACCCTGGCACCTGGGAGGCAACATACCAACCGCAAATCTCTCTCGTTCTCAGAGAATCCCTTATCTGTCCCCCTAACTATGGAGTCCCCAATGACTAATGCTCTACTCCTCCCCCCCCCTTCCCTTCTGAGCAATAGGGACAGACTCTGTGCCAGAGACCTGTACCCCATGGCTTAACCCTCAATGATTGGTCCATATACCCTAACATACAGAGAGAGAGAGAGAGAGTTTGAACTCAATTCTCCCTTCTAATATGTATGAATGTAAATAGATGTGTTTTACTATTTCTTGCACGGAATAATTAATAAGCTCACTCTATCTTCAACTGAAGAAAGTCTGGTTAAATTGGCTCCTTGTGAAACATAACCTTTGCCCTGATACCAATAAACAAAATGTAAAAGGGATCGTTTTAGATTAAATCTTGTTGAGACCAACAGAGGGGATGGAATAAAGACAGGGAGCCAGTTTGTTCCTCCTGCTCCGGGACTGTAACACTTTGGGAGTGTCCCTGCCAGACTGTGACAAAGTCAGGAGTCCAGCCCGGATTAACAACTTTGCGGAACCTGGATTGAGCTGCAATATTCCTGATCAGTGTGTTAGTTATTATTGTTTTATTAATTATTAAACTTAGTCTTTTTTTGATTGACGAAAGTCTGGTTCAATGGGGCCATCTAAAAAGTAAATATGTTTGGACTGGGAAATAGTATCCAGAGGGGGAAAGGATCACTTTTAAATTAACCTTGTTTTGACCAACCAAGGGGAGTGTGGATAAAGAAGGGGAGACAGCGAGTGCCTCCTCACCTGGGGTCATAACAAATTGGGGTCCTGTTCTGAAAGTTACATTGACTGATTCCTCTTGGAGATATTTGTGTCCATGCTGATTAGCTCTTAAATTTGATTGTCCAGGGTGCGGGGGCCAGACTTTCAGAGGAGCAGAAGCAAAGATCATGAGGCAAGATGACCAGCATTGAACTTTTAAGAAGACAATGAAAGTCTGGAAGGTTTCGCGAATGGTGCAACTGTTGTGTGATATGCATGACTTCACCAGGAAGAAAATAAGTTCAATGGGGACAGCATGGCTTCAACTTATTTGAAGACAGTGAAAGTTTGGATGATTAGCAGGATACACCGCAGAATCCGTACGGACTTGATAGACTTTGACAAATGCGAAATGAGGCTTTGTGGGAAAGGGCAGAGAGGTTACCACTAAACATGATGGGTGAAATCATCAAAGCTTTACCAACAGGGAAAACAGTTCAGACCAATATTCTTATTTCCTTGTTTTACTGATGTTCCATTGGAAAGTACACAAGACCAGTTCATTTTTAAAAAAAATTTAGAGTACCCAATACATTTTTTCCAATTAAGGAGCAATTTAGCGTGTTCAATCCATCTAAACTGCACATTTTGGGGTTTTGGGGGCGAAACCCACGCAAACACGGGTCAAATGTGCAAACTCCACACGGACAGTGACCCAGAGCCGGGAGCGAAGCTGGGACCTCAGCGCCGTGGGACTGCAGTGCTAACCCACACAAAACCAGTTCAGACCAGTATTCGTATTTCCCTGTTTTACTGGTGTTACATTGTAAAGTGTACCCTGACAGCTCAGACCTGTATTCGTTTTGCAGCAGACCGTGCACCCTTGCACGGTTTCCTGGCAGTGTGTGGAGGCTTCAATGGGAAATCCCATTGACAAGCGACGGGTGTATTGAATCCTTCCACCAGCGAAAGGCGAGTCACCGAGAAACACAAGGTTTGGGGCTCCCAGTTTTACTGATGTTCCATTTTAAAGTGGACAAGATCAGTTCAGAGTAATAATCTAAATTCCACATTTTGCTGTTTCTTCTTCAGGGCTGGAAAATAAATCAATGAAGAGCAATTCCAATAGATAGGAAAATATATAGAGATGACTTACGAATGAGAAAATCAAACAGAAGATTAAAGCAGGAATTGGAGCATTAGTTAGTGTGCAGAAGTGATTTATTCAGTGTCAGTGCAACACGTTACCTGACAAACAGTGTGACATGAAGCTGTTTATACAGCTTAAAGTGTAAGAAACATTTGCAGATGTTCAAGGCACTGACTTATTCTCCATGGAACAACTAACTTGAAGACAATTACAATATTAATGGTCAGAGGGAGGAGAATCACAGAATCCCTTCAGTGCAGAGAGAGGTAATTTGGCCCCTCGAGTCTGCACCGACGAGCTGAAAGAGCACCCTTACCGAAGCCCACTCCCCTGCCCTCTCCTCATAACACCACCTAACCCTTGTACAATTTATCATGGCCAATTCACCGAACCTGCAGATCTTTGGACTGTGAGAGGACGCCGGAGCACGCGGAGGAAACCCACGCAGAGACGGGAAGAATGTGCAAACTCCACACAGACACAAGGAGAACGTACAGACTCCGCACAGACAGTGACCCAAGTTCAGAATTAAATCTGGCTCCCTGGCGCTGTGAGGCGGCAGTGCTAACCACTGTGCCACCATGCCGCCAAAAAGGAATTTTGGGTTGGAATAATTGTAGACAAAGGAGATATAATAATTAATAAGAATTATCTACAAGCTGGATAAAGGTGAAGGGAGAGCTGGGGATTCTTTTAAGTCCATGGGTGTGATTCTCTGTCAGCAGCATCCTCCTCTTCACTGGCAGTGCACCCACAACAACGGGTTTCCCGACGGCGTGGGCTGGCCACAATGGAAAACCCCATTGGCCGCCTGTGGGAATGGGACTCCTGCTGCCGGTGGGAGCGCTACAGAAAACGGGCCGGAGGGACGGAGAATCCCGCCCCATATATTTTCTATGGCTGAGTTGCCATAGGGGCTAAAGCAAATAATTGTCCCTCAGACGATATACAGGTTAGGTGGGGTTACGGGGTTAGGATGGGGAGTGGGCCGAGGTGGGGTGCTCTTTCAGATGGTCGCTGCAGACTCAATGGGCCGAATGGCGTTCTTTTGCCTTGTAGATTCTATGGATTCTTTGGATATATGCCGGAATTCTCTGGCCATTCTCTGATGGTGGGATTCTCTGCCACCACTAGCAGTGTACCCCTCCCACAGGTTTTCCAATGGCATTGGGTGGCCTCTATGAGAATTCCCATTGACCGTGGCAGGACCAGAGAATCTTCCCGCAATCGAATCAGGCTACCAGGAAACACGCAGCTGGGAGCCCGAGAACCCCGCCCATAATCTGGTGTTCTATTTGAATATAGTATATGCATAATACACAAAAAATTAGCAGCACTCCTGTAAAAGAATAAGAAGTTACGGAAATGAGTTTATACTTTAGAAATAACTATGTTGGTCAAAGGTGAGTTATGAGAATTCATGAAGAATATTTCCTTCTCAAATGTGGGGAGAACTGTAAGAAATAGGGGACTTCAGAAATGGTGTTTTTTAGAATTGTGCAGAATTCGCATGGATTTCTCCATCTCGACTGTCCTCTCTCCCTCTCAGAATAAAAAGAACAATTCTAAAGAATCAGTGACTAAGACAGAATACAGATAAAGGTCACAAGGATTGCACTCTGCGATGAGGGCACAAGACTCTACAAATATTCCTGAACAAATAGAAAAGGGCCTTTTGATGACCAGCATAACTAAGACAGGGTGAACAGTGTCGGGAGGTGAGGACCCTGACATCTTGGCTACCGGTCCTGTATCCATTGGTCAGATGGGTTTGAACAGGTGATTGAAACTGGGCAAACTGCATCAGCCCGAGAAATAAAATATGCTGATGACTCCTCGTCAGTGGTCCTCGTCCTTCGAGGGAAGTTGGGCCGGGGAGAAGGATAAAATCCAAGAGAAATTCCCTAACACTTAGACTGGAGAGAAGGATGCTGTTATCCCAGATGAACATCCTTTGTAAGAGATGTCCGTTTGTGCTCTGGGATCAATGAATTGCTCCTCACTGTCATGTGTTTATTAACATTTCCTGTCAATTGTGTTAATGCACGAGATCCAAACTGTTGCTTCTTCATAAACTTCCATAAAATTACTTAGGAATATTGGACTGTCTATCTTATATTATCTGCAGCTCCAGAACCCAAAATGATGCAAATCGGTGAAATGGGAAAACATTCAGCAACGGAATCTGATGCAGAAGGTGCTTTAAGTGATGTATTTTGTAAGCAAGGATGAGAAGAGATAATAGAAACCCAACAGTGCAGGTTTAAAGGGATTGCAGGGACAGAGAGATCTGAGTCTGTGCTTTATAAAATTAATTTACATGTAGGTCGGCATGGTGGCACAGCGGTTAGCACTGATTCCTCACCGTGCGAGGGGCCTGGGTTCAATAGGTACACCCACTGTACTGTTCGGAAGTGTGTTCCAAGATTTCGACCCAGCAACAGTGAAGGAACAGCAATATATTTTGTGATGACTGGTTGATGTTCGGAAATTGGATCGAAGATGGGTGGTCAATTAGGGGCTAACAGCCTGAGGGTAAAACTGCTAGCACTAAGCCAGAGGTACACGGCCACACCTGGCCTGAGTTACATTGTCTCATTCAAACTTAACCTCTTTAATGACAATAAACAGGATACCCCTGTTCAACCAGGGTGATTCATTCAAGATCCATTGTCCTATTGAGGAATTGAACAAAGAATGTGATACAAAATGGGATAATTAGTTAGGATAATATAGAACCGGGTATAGGAGCCAGAGAGTAGGGTAATGAGTTCATCAGGGAACAAACAAAGGAACTGAGCAAAGCATTGCCAGGAAGGGGGAGGGGCAGTTGCTAGGACGAGAATGCTGAGTGAAAGGGCCCCCCCCCCCCCCAAGGGCTCAAGAATGTGAAGTGAGCCAATCAGGATATATGGCCCGGTCAGGAAGTGTATAGGGATGATCTATGGGAATCTTGCATTCATTACTGTTGCCTTATTTGGTCGTATGTATGTGAAACTTGATGCAACTTGAATGTATCTGTACAGAAATGTTTTGTGCTTTATGCTCACTCTCGCTGTTAAAGATCCAGGAGACACAGATTGTGTCCTGTGCTTTAAATAGAGTGAGTCACCCAGCTAGCTGGTTAAAATACGCAATAATTGATACCTGCAAATCCGACTCAAATTTTATTGAGACCAGACTGACAGCAAAAGAATCAGGATTGTCATTATCGGACACTCTTATCTGGCCAGCCATTAGCCCATTACAGAGTCTAATGTCTTCCTTTGTCCATAAATTGGAGGTTAGTTACATAATGATACCATGGCTCCTGTGTAAATGGAATGGGTAATCAAAAGCCCAGAATGAGTTCACGTCTGCACACATCTGGACAGAACCATCTTTGAGTGGCTGAGCTGAGCTCAGAGAGATAAAAGAATCCTGTTCGAAAAGATGGGGAGAGAAGGATTTGGAGAACTTCCGGAAGAGGCCATGAAAACACTTCCACAGAGACAGACTTTCTTACAGGGTCTGAAAGAACCTCACTACCAGCAGGAATATGGTCTGCAATGCAAATATCTTTTTTGCCTACCTATGTAAGTGGAGTTGAGAGCTGTATGTTCATTTTGCATTTACATGTTCCATTAACATTTCCTGTTTAATGGGAAATAATATGTTTGGCTTAAGAGATATATGTAAGCTGCCCGCGTTATGTTTAAATATTGTTTTTCTTTTGTTATAATAAAGTTTTCTTTATAAAAAATAACCAAACCCTATTTCTCGTAAAATCACTGCTAGGCGGAATCAGTCTTTCCGCACAGTTTTAAAAATAAAAAAGTTGCAGTTCTGGTCCAGTATCTCAGCCATTGCTGGGATCTGGTCTGACGCCCGTAACAATTTCCAAGTCAGGATTGAGAGTGGCTGGGCATCATGGTGGTGGTGGTTAGCACTGCTGCCTCACGGCACGGAGGACATGGATGCGATCCCGGCCTTGGGTCACTGTCCATGTGCAGTTTGCACAATCTCCCTGAGACTGCGTGGGTCTCACCACACAACCCAAAAAGAGCAGGGTAGGTAGGTGCAGGGTAGGTGAATTGGCCAGGCTGATGGTGATGGTGGTCCCATCTGTCTGCTGCTCTTGTGCTTCCAGATGGTAGTGGCCCTGGGTTTAGAAGGTGCGGCCTAATGAGCAATGCTATCTGAAGGCAGCAGGACAGTTTGATCCTTGGCTTCCTAGATAGAGACAGAGAGCAATAAAGCATAGAGGGTGTGCAGAATATTTATAAAATATTGGTTAGACTCCGCTGGAGCATGGTGTCCATATCTGGTCACAGTAGTTTCTAGGGAGGATGTCAAGGCTTTGGAGAGGGTGCAGAGAGATTTTCTGAAATATTATAGGGAATGGGGAGATTCTATCTTCCAATGGGACTATTCAGTGACAGAGTTTGCGGATTTATTGTTCAGGTATGCATGATTTATTTAATGTTATTTCCAGTTCTGCACTGGTCTGTTTCTGACAACCAAATGTAGGAATGATTTGCTGAATTTTCTAGACTTGGAAATAGAATTGACATATTTGATTGGTCAACAATTTCTCATTGTACATTCTGTTTGATTCTTCACATTTGGTCAGTCAGATATCTGAATAATAACACCAGCTCATTGTGGTTCTGTAATGTCATTTAGGGAAGGAAATCCGCCCACTAACCTGTCTGGCCTACATGTATTTCCAGACTTACAGTGATGTGGTTAACTCTGAACTGCCACTTTGTTCAAGAGCAATTAGGGATGGGCAATAAATGCTCCCTCGCCAATGACACCCTCATTCCATTAAAGAACAAAGTTTAAAAAACAACTTGGAGATTTGAAGAGCTGAGGAGTGACGCTGTGAATTCTAATACATGGAGGTGTGACATGAGGAAGGTTTGACATCCGCAGGGACGCAGTCTGAGGAGAAATGCCCCAAGGGGCGACAACATGAGGGTGAACGCAGAATCTGGTACATGGAGATGGGACTGGGTCTTGTTGGGTGTATCTGTGACTCATTCTCTGTGACCGTGAGTGAGCTGCTCAATGTGATCTTTATGTGGTCATGGACTGAAAGTGAAATAAGCTGGACTGTAGCCAGCGTACGGACTGTGACAGGATGATTATCAGGAATGTGTGACAGATTTCACTGACATCACCGATCAGGATTCAGCCCCTGATACTCAGCTACCTGAAACAGTGTTTGTCTTTGAAACAACAGTGACTGTACCTCAAATAATTCACAGGCTGTCAGGTACTGTGGGGGATCCTGGGACACGAGCTGTGTTGCATGGGTATGAGAATGATCAACAACTCTGTAAAGTTACTTCAGGGACTTCCCGACAGATAAGGGAAGAGTAAATGGAGCAAACATCAACAATTGTGGGTCCTGTGTGAAGTAGATAAGCAGCCAGAGTGATGGTGAAATGTGGGTGGGTTGAATTACAGAGACTGTGTTACAGGGCATTGAGATCTCTGAAAGAATTTTCTCCCAAGGTCCATTTATAATAATAATCGTTATTATTGTCACAAGTAGGCTTACATGAACACATTTTCAACCCTTTCTCCATTCTCCCTCACGCTTCTGCCCCCTACCCACAAATAAACCAAAATCCCAGATAGAAATGGTAAACCCAATAACTTACCACAAGTCCAAAAATCAAAACAACGTCCTAAACATATCACACACCCAACCACAAACCCTCACACCCAGCACCCTACCCTCTCTGTAAACTCCTCCAGCTCTACACCCTCCGAGATACCTCAGCTCCTCTAATACTGACCTCCTGTTCACCCCAATTTAAATCACTCCACTACTGGGATTGTGTCTTCAGCTTCCAGAACTGAGCTCTGGAATTCCCGCCCTAAAGCTCTCCGCCTCTCGTCTCACTTTCCTCCCTGAAGACACTCTCTGAAACCAGTCTCGGACCAATCATTTCTTCAATGGCCTCACATCTCGCTGTGAGGCTCAATGTCATATTTTCTTTAGAAAGATCGTGTGAAGTTCCTTGGGGATGTTTTATTACATGATAGTAATTTAAGTTGTGCTTTTCACCAATGAAAATACAAACTAAATATTAGAAATAGAGGGAAATGGAGGGGCAAATAAGAATGGGAAAATTAACATAATTGATATGTCGAGAAAATGCATTAAAGAAATGTGAGGGATTTAAATCCAACAAAATCCCAGGACAGAATGGACAACATCCCGGGATTCTAAGAGAGGTGGCTGCAGAAATAGTTTTACTTTAAATTAGTTTATAGAATGTAGGCATCGCTGGATAGGCCAGCACTTATTCCCCATCCTTACTAACCTTCCTGAAGGTGGTGGTGATCTTCTTTCTTTAACCAACACAGTCCCTGTCAACGCACAGTGCTGTTAGGCAGGGAGTTCTGGGATTTTGACAGTGAAGGAATGACCATCTCTTTCCAAGTCAGGGTGGTGTGTGGCCTGAGGTGGAGCTTGCAGCTGGGGATGTTCCCAGATATCAGCTGCCCTTGCTCTTCGAGATGGTAGTTGTTGTGCGTTTGGAAGGTGCTGCCTCAGGAGCACCTTGGTAAGTTCCTGCAGCGCATCTTGTAAATGGTACACATGGCTGCTACTGTGCGCTCGAAGGTGGATGGAGAGACTGTTTGCGCAAGGAGGAGCAATAGAACATACAGTGCAGAAGGAGGCCATTCGGCCCATCGAGTCTGCACTGGCCCACTTAAGGTCTCACTTCCACCCTACCCCAGTAACCCAATAACCCCTCCTAAACTTTTTTGGTCGCTGAGGACGATTTATCATGGTCAATACACCTAACCTGCATGTCTTTGGACTGTGGGAGGAAACCGGAGCACCCAAGGAAACCCACGCAGAGAACGTGCAGACTCCGCACAGACAGTGACCCAGCGGGGAATCGAACCTGGGACCCTGGCGCTGTGAAGCCACTGTGCTAACCACTTGTGCTACCGTGCTTCCTATAAATCAAGTTGTCTCCGTTGTCCTGGATTGTATCAAGCTTCTTGCACGCTGTTGAAGCTGCTCTCATCCAGGCAAGTGGGGAGTATTCCACAACTCTCCTGACTTGTGCCTTCTAGATGCTGGACAGGCTTTGATAAATCAGGCGGTGAGTTACCTGCTGGAGAATTCCTAGCCTCTGACTTGCTTTTGTAATACATTTATATGCCAGTCCAGTTCCGTTTCTGTCAAAGGTAGCCTCCAATACGTTGATAGTGAGGGTTTCAGCGACAATGCCACGGAACGTCAAAGGGTGATGATTAGATCCTCTCATGTAGGAGATGGTCATTGCCTTGCCCTTGTGTGGCGTGAACGTTACCACTTTTCAGCCCAAGCCTGGATATTGTCCAGGTCTTGCTCTATTTGGACATGGACCGCTTTAGGATCTGAAGAGTCACAAATAGTACTAAACATTATGCAATCGTCAACATAATATCCCCACTTCTGAATTTATAATGGAAGGTCATTGATGAAGCAGCTGAAGATGGTTGGGCCGAGGACACTACCTGAGAAATTCCTGCAGTGATGTCCCGGGACTGGGATTACTGACCACTAACCACTGCAATCATCTTCCTTTGTTCCAGGTATGACTCCAACCAATGGAGGGTTTCCCCCCCAATTCCCAATTACTCCAGTTTTGTGAAGACTCCTTGCCTTGATGCCACTCTTGGTCAAATGCTGTTTTGATGTCAAGGATGGTCACTCTCACCTCATCTCGAGAGTTCAGATGTTTTGCCCATGTTTGAACCATGGCTGCAATAAGGTCAGGATTGGAGTTATCCTGGTGGAACCCAAAAGGAGTGTCAGTGAGCAGGTTATTGGGAAGGGCCGCTTGATCGCACTGGTGATTACTCCTTCCATCACTTTACTGATGATCGAGAGTAGGCTGATTGGACATAATTGGCTGGGTTGGATTTGTCCTAGTTCTTGTGTACAGGATGTCGTGTTAAGCACAGTGATAACACAGGCTGCAACTGGACGCAGCTTTACGTGAGAGATACACCGCACCTTGAAGTTAATTCAATATGATTTATTGAACCTGTCAGTTAGCTCAATCCTCTGTGAGTTCGACTCTCTGCTAACCTAGTGTGATTAATCTGTCTGACTGAACCAGACTAGCTCTTAGCCACGTGCTCTAGGAGTTATATGACATGTACACCCTGACTCTCACTGTAGATATCACCAGTGGAAAGAGGCGGAATGTGAGTGCCTTGTGCGTTTTATAGTGGGAAACCACCCCCAAGTGTTCTGCCTGCTGATTGGTTATGTCCTGTTCTCTGTATTCATTAGCTGTCTGTTTGTCTCTCATTATGTGCATGTCTGCATATCTTGACACAGGACACGCCTGGGCAATTTTCCACATTGCCATGTTGATGCCTCTGTTGTAGCTGTGCTGGCACAGCTTGGCTAGGGGTGCGACAAATTCTGGAGTTCGATTGCTGGAATATTTCAGGGCTCTCTGCATTTTCCAGTTCCTTCAGCTATTTCTTTGTATCATGTGGAGTGAATCAAATTGGCTCTCAACAGGCAACTGTGATGGTGGGGACCTCTGGAGGCGACCGAGATGGACTCAGCACTTCTGACTAAAGATTGCTGCAAATTCTTCAGCCTTGTCTTTTGCACTGATATTCTGGGCTCCTCCATCATTGAGGATGGGGATATTCGTGGAGCCTCCTCCTCCAGTGAGTTGTTTAATTATCCACCACCATTTACAGCTGGATGGAGGCAGGACTGCAGAGTTTATATCAAATCTATTAATTGTGAAATCGCATACCTCTGTCACTTTATGCTTATGTTGTTTGGCATTGCTGCCTTCTTTCCTTTGGGGTGAACCACAAGCTTGTTTCTTATATCGAGAAAATTACCACACAACCAATATGTTAGCTCAAAAACACAGTTTACTGATAACACAAGACTTGTATCTCTGTGTAATAATACACGCGGCTCCGTACTAAACTACACCTAACGACGAAGATGGCCTTCACTTAACTTCGAGTGACCCGCACTGTGCGAGATAAGGCCTTTATCCGGTCCATGTAGTCGGTTTGGAAGTGGTTGGATTCGTCTCAGCTGGGCTCGTCCGACAGGAATGGTCGCTGGGTCCTTGAACTTGGTTGTTCTGCTGAAGTTAATCGCACACAGGCCAGACGCAAGATCGATCTCTAGTGGGCAGGGCTTTTTATCCTTAGCCTCCTTCGCACTCTTTTGGGCAGTCCTTATTCCGGGTCCAACGGATCGA
Organism: Scyliorhinus canicula; assembly: GCF_902713615.1. NCBI lineage: Eukaryota > Metazoa > Chordata > Chondrichthyes > Carcharhiniformes > Scyliorhinidae > Scyliorhinus > Scyliorhinus canicula. Next base: position 32,286,683 of record NC_052158.1, read on the forward strand.
GAGGGTTTCACTCACCCTCATCGATCTCAGCCAATTAGGAGGCGGTTACCTCAATGGCTGGGTGGGTCCTAGCTATCATTGTCCCAGGCACATAGGCCTTTCCAAATAAGAGGGGGATGGTGCCGGTTCGTCTGCTACTGTTGTAACTCCTTTATTCAAACTCCATTGTCCTGGGGGAAATGGTGATCGACTCTTAATGGATACAAGTTTCAGCCAAGTCTGGTTTCTTTGCACAATACACAGAGGCTGTGTACCCGTCTGTGTCCTAAATTGACCACAATTCCCATGGTCCTTTGCAGGTGGCCATTTTACATGGCTACAGCTTGCAAATGGACCTGTGCTGTAGCTTCACTAGGTTTAAATCTCATTTTTCGGTATTCCTGCTGTGGTTCCTGGCATGCCCTCCTGCACTCTTCATCGTACCCCTGGATTGAGTTAATCCCCTGGTTTGGTGGGAATGGGAAAGTGGAAGATATGCCAGGCAATGAAGTCATGTTTATGGTTGAATAAAATTCTGCTGCTGCTGATGTCCTGCATACATCATGGATGCCTATGCTCGAGTTGCTAGGTATTTTCAAAATCTATCCCTTTGAGCACAGTGGCAATGCTCCATGGGATAGATAGTTGGATGCAACGCTTGCGATTTGGTTGTGATTTTCCAAATTCTCTCACCACCCCCTTCCCCCCATGTACTGAACAGGTCTGTCCCGTTGATGATGATAAACTAAGACACAGCTGCTTTCTTTCCTAGAGTTTATTGACTTAGTTCACAAGCAACATTACTCAAAACCCTCAACGGTATCCGCGCTGTCCCCATTGATAGTTGTTCACATACCCATCATCTATTTAATGATGGAATAGTCATCAAATGTTAACAACGAGATCATCATTGGTTCTGTTGAGGGATTGTACCACCATTTATGTCCTTTTTCAAAGACCTAGACACCATCACTTGTTGGGGATTTGTGGTATAGATTTTAAGTTATTTGTATTATTTGAAAACATTATTATATTTTCAATAATTCTTGTGTCCTATATCTGTTTTGCACCGAAAATGTTGTTTGTTGTTTTATTTGAAAAATATATGAAAAGCTTAATAAAAACATATTTTAAAAATACAATATTATTAGGAGTAACATTTATTCACATAATACTTATTAAACCAATGGTTTAACACACTGGGCTAAATCGCTGACTTTTAAAGCAGACCAAGCAGGCCAGCAGCATGGTTCGATTCCCGTACCAGCCTCCCCCGACAGGCGCCGGAATGTGGCGACTAGGGGCTTTTCACAGTAACTTCATTGAAGCCTACTCGTGACGATAAGCGATTTTCATTTTTTCATTAAACCTTATCCATGTGATTAAATGTTAACAATATGATTAACACCAGGGACGGTCCTGAGGATCAGAACTCTCACTCCGCATGCCGATTCCACCTCTTAGTTAATGCAGTGAGTGAATTGGCCGTCAATGATTATGATTCCTGGTGTCTGTACAGGTTAAACAGAGCAGATCAGCTCAGATTAAAAATACAGCAAGAAAGAGAAATCACAGATATGCACAATTTCATTTGCACAAGCACATATGTATTGATGGCAGCGAATCCACATCAGTCACTCGCTGTCTCCTCGAGGAAATAAAAGCTTCCCTGATTCCCTCATCCACTCCTTCCACTGACGGCCCTGGATCACCAGGAAGTTACTGGGGAAGAGAAAGAAATATGTAGTTAGAGAAAGAGGAAAACCCAGCAGACACAGAACACCCCCAACAAAACCCATCAGACCCACCAGATGCCCGATACCTAAAGCGGCAGAAAGCATACGGAATGCTTGCCTCCATTGGATGAGGCATAGAGTATAAAAACTGGCAAGTCATGGCTATAGTTGTATAGAATCATGGTAAGGCTGCACTTGGAATATTGCGCACAATTCTGGTCGCCACACTAACAGAAAGCTGTGGAGGCTTTGGAGAGGGTGTAGAGGAGGTTTACCAGGATGTTGCCTGGTCTGGCTATGTGGAGAGGCTGAATAGACTTGGACTGTTTGCATTAGAAAGATGGAGTTTGAGATTTGATCTGATAGAGGTCTACAAGATTATGAGGGGCATGGGTAGCGTCGATTGGGCAAGCATTCTTTCCCAGGGTGGAGGGGTCAGTCACCAGGACGCATAGGTTTAAGGTCCATGGAGCAACATTTAGAGGAGATGAGCGAGGCAGTTTTTTTTACGCAGAGGGTGGCGAGTGCCTGGAGCACGTTGCCAGCGGATGCTGTGGAAGCAGATACATTAACAGCATTCAAAAGGCATCTCGACAAAAGCATGGATAGGATGGGATACGGTACAAGGAGGTGCTGAGGGATTTGGTAAAGGTTGGTATCGTGACCGGTATAGGCTTGGAGGGCCGAAGGGCCTGTTCCTGTGCTGTATTGTTCTTTGAAGAGAACAGAAAGTGGAGGGGGTGGAGTTTAAAGAGAAATTTGTAAATCAACCCGAGCATAAAAAGATACAGGGGGCGATTCTCCGATATGGAGGCCAACTGTTCACGTCGTTGTAAAACGTGACGCCGGCGTGAACGGGACCCGCAAAATCGGCGCTGCGCCAACCCGGGCATGGGCAGTTGGGCCAGCTCAATCCTGCACATGCACAGTTGGGCCGCGCCATCATGCGCATGCGCGGGGAACTTGTTACGGCTCCGACCCAACATGGGGTCGGTGTTCAGGGACTGGCCGCGGTGCCGGGAAGTAGGCCCGGGAGGATGGGGGGGGGGGGGGGGGGAGGGGGGGAGGGGAGAGGCCGGCCCGCCGATCGGTGGGCCCCGATCGCGGACCGGACCCCATCGGAGGCCCCTCCCGGTCAGGAGCCCCCCCCCCCCACAGGCCACCCCCCGAGCGTTCCCACAGAGTTCCCACTGGCAGCGACCAGGGTGGAACAGCGCCGGTAGGACCCTCTCGTGTCGGAGTGGCCGCTCGGCCCATCCAGGCCGGAGAATCGGTGGCCGATTCCAGCAGCCTGCGGCTGGTGCCGCATCAGCGCAAATGGCGTCGATTCTCCGCACCTCGGTCAATTGCACAGGGGCGTCGAGCCATCATGGCGCAGTTGCTCCTATTCTCCAGCCTGGCGCGGGGCTCGGAGAATCGCCCCCATAATATTTGAAAGAGAACAAAATCAAGGAGCATAAAGAGGTAACAGAGGGCCAATTGGAGACTTAAAAGTTAACCTGTGTGAGGATGCACAGGTTGTGGTCAGGTTCTCAATGATTTCTTGGCAACTGAGTACAAAGAACAGGGAGCTGATGATGACACACTGATGTCATACAGGAAGATGATCACAGAGGTTTTAATCCTATCAATGGGTTTGATGGCCAAAATCTTCCGTTCTCAATCGCAGCTGAGATTTTCCGGTGCCACTCAAAGTGAATTGATCTTTTGCCGGAAAACCAGATTTTCCGGTATCGCTCGCAATGGGTCCGGCCAGGGACGAGATCGGCAATCCCGTCCGATGTCGTTCAAAGTAGAAGTTAGAAGAAGCAAGGGAGGAACTTGCAGAGGCTTTGACCATCATTACAATCCCTCCCTGGCAACAGGAGTGGTGGAAGAAGATTGAGGGACTGAGGAATGATTGACCAGCTAATATAACATCAGTGATGGGAAAATTATTGGAATCCATTTTGAGGAACAGTAGACAACTTTCATTCAGAAAGGCACAGATTAATCCAGGAAAGTAGCATGGATTTGTTAAGGGAAGATCATCCCAGACTAAACGTACTGAATTTCTTTGAAGAGGAGAAGGAGGGTTGATGAGGGTAGCGTGGTGGATGTTGTCAACATAGATTTGAACAACACTTTTGACAAGGTTCCACATGGCACTTACTCTTCGTGGTTTATAGAAATTATTTAGATTCCAATGTTGGGGTAATGATAAAAGAAGTTTGAAGATGTACAAACCCTGTCCATGTGGCTGACAGTGATGGGAAAAGGTTCAGACTGCAGGAAGATAGAGATGGTCAGATCAGTTGCGGGGAAAAGCAGAAAATGCAATTCAATGCAGAGAAGTGTGAAGTTTTAGGTTTCGGAAGGTGCAACAAAGCAAAGGGAATCCACAATAAATGGGAGGATAGTGAGCAACATGGAGGGATAGTGGGCCCTTGGAGTGTATGTCGATAAATTGGGAAAGGTGCCAGGACAGGGAAACAATGTGGTTAAGACACTGTATAACATGTTTTCCATTATTATCAGAGGAGCAGAGCACAGTGCTTTTGCTGGAACTGTGAACAACACCAGATAGACCACAGCTGGAGCACTTCAAAAAGTCTGTCAGCACATTACAGAAAAGATGGTACTGGCGAGAATGCAGAGGAGATTGTTTAATGTGGACAGGACTGGAGAATGTTCATTGGGTGAAAAGACCGGATAGGCTAGAATAGGAATCTTTAGAATGGAGGAGGCAAGAAGGGAATTTTAATTGAGATGTATATATTCTGAGAAGCCATGGTAAACAAGGATAATCTATACCTTAGTAAAAGGATCCAAAATCAAGAGGGCACACATTTAAAGTAACTGACGGAAGCAATAGAGGAGAGATTAGGAAACAGTATTTCATTCAGTAGGTGGTAGGGATCTGGAACTCTCTGCCTGAAGGATGGGAGAGGCAGAAACTCCCACCACATTTAGCAAATTCTTGGATGTTGACTTGAGGAGCTGTGATCTGCAGGGCTGCAAACTGAGGACATGAAGTTGAGATTGGGCTGGGGAATCTCTTCATTAATCTGCAGGGACATGATGGGCTGAATGGCCTCTTTCTGTGTTGTAAATTTCTAACATTCAATTTCCAATCCTCAAATCAGCTATCAAACCCCAGCAGACCTTCAAACACCAGCAAACCCCATCAGACCAGCAAAATTCACGAAAACACCTGACACCACAAACATTCAGAAAAGATCAGACCCATGACAAAACATGACACATGTTAAATCCTGGGGGAGTGATACACCCCAGTGAGCAACACTGAGGGAAAACTCTGGGAATTCCAATTTCCTTAAGAAAATTCAGCAGCATAGAGGAGTCTGTCCAGGGTGAAATGTTTCTGGATGTCTCAACACCCACAATATCTCCATCCTCAGACCATAGAGGACCAACCATTTCCAGAAGACCAGTCTCAATGCTCAGTGCTGAATTGGATGAGTTTCACTTTAGTGACGATACATGGAGAGACAGACATGGAGCTCGCACTCCACCCACCAGATTATGCAGTTAACACCAGCAGGAATATCCCCGTTAGAATGATCCACTCCCAATTTTGATCATCAATGTTCATACCTCAAACATCAACTTATACCGATAAGTTCGGAGGAGCTGGATGAAGAACCCCCTTTATCAGAAGCTGTTAAAGGAAGGAGAGGCATTAAAAAAATTATTAGAGAGTATCAGGCACAGAATGCAGAATGTTTCACACAGTTACACACAGATCCAGAGGGTGTTTGCTGATCAGCTTACTGTTTGTAGGATTGTAGTCGCTCTTCCCTCTCCCTGTAAAACAAGGAATGTTTAGTGAGTGACAAAACTGACAGAAAATCAGGGAGAGTCTGAAACTCCGAGTGAAAAGGACAGATGGACCGTTCCTCAGTCCCCCGCCCGTACACGGTACCCACGCTCCCGCCCGGACACGGGATTCATACTGATCCCTAAACTCATTGTCCAACCCGGGACCCTTTCCCACATTTCTGACTCTCTCTGTTTATCATGAGTCCCTTACTCTCCCTGTCTCAACCCTGGGGCTCTTTCGCCCACTGTATGCTCCCTGCACCAACCTGAGAACCACAGACAGCCATCCTCACACTGGAATATTCCCTCAGGATCCCAGTGTGGAGCTGCTGTTTTCCCTCCAATTCCTACCTTTCTTCTTGTAGATGACGACAGCCACAATGATGAGAGCGATGAGCAGCCCCAGGATCCCGAGCACAATCCCAATGGTAACCTGGGAGTGAGACTTTGGCACTGTTAGAGAGAAAATCAGAGACAGTGAATCAGGGAGAGAGAAAATGTTAGCATCTGAATTTCAAAGGCCTCAATTTGACCAACCCCAGCCTCTGTTTTCCTGAGAACAGAGACCCAGCCTGTCAACCCTTCCCTGATACGTACACCCACTCATTTCTGGTACCATCTCTGGAATTCATCTCTACAACCTCTCCTTGGCAGCACGGTAGCACAGTGGTTAGCATTGTTGCTTCACAGCTCCAGGGCCTCAGGTTCAAGATCCTGGATCACTGTCTGTGCGGAGTCTGCACATTCGTCCCATGTCCGTCCGGGTGCTCCGGTTTCCTCCCACAAGTCCCCAAAGACGTGCTGATAGGTAATTTGGACATTCTGAATTCTCCCTCAGTGTACCCGAACAGGCGCCGGAATTTGGCGACTAGGGGCTTTCCACAGTAACTTCATTAAAATGTTAATTTAAGCGTACCTGTGATAATAAAGATTATTATTATTGTACAAGATGGTGACTGGAACTGCACACGGTATTCTAAATGTGGTCTAACCAAGGTTTGATACAGGTTTAGCATAATATTCCGAATTTAAAATTCTACCCCTCGAGAAATAAAGCCTGGTTTTCGGTTTGCTTTATTGTGACCTTGTGCAAACAGTTACGTCAAGTTTATTGATTGCTTGTACACGGAGATCCCTTTGTTCCTGACCCCATCTAGACTTGCGCCTTTCAAGTACGATGTGACCTCCCTATTCATCCTCAATGAAAACTACCTTACGTTTATCTGTGCTGAACTTCATTGACCAATTATTTGCCCATCCTATAAGTTTATAATGTCTATTCATTTGTTGCAATCCTGCTCAGTATCGACTAATCCCACCCAATCCGGTGTCATCTGCAAATTGAGAAATAGTGTTTTGGATTCCCTGTCCACATCATTGAGTGTAAGTTGTGAACAGCGGTGATCCCAGCACTGATCCTTGTGGATCACCACTTTCCACCTTCTGCACTCTGAATAATGCTCCATCACTCTCGCGCTCTGCTTTCGATCTTCAAGATGTGGAGATGCCGACGTTGGACTGGGGCGAGTACAGTAAGAAGTCTCACAACACCAAGTTAAAGTCCGACACGTTTGTTTCGGAGAGCAGCTCCTTCATCAGCAGAGTGAATAGGTGGGTTCCACAAACACAAATATAGACAAATTCAATGATGCAAGACGACGACTGACATCCAAACAAAAATGTAATGTTTGAAGGATATGTCTTTCGTATGCAGTCACAAAAATCGGGCACAGATTTTGTAACAGACTTGCGTCTTAAAGCACAATCCTACAATTTTGCAGAACTGCAGGATTCTATAATAAAGGACCATTTGTTTATTGACTAAAAAGTGCCACGTTACGCAAACGAATGTGATGTGACTTTATGAAATACGGATATGCAAGGCCAGCGAAGTTGATTTGCAACAACCCACTGGAATTCAAGCACAGGGAAATGGCGTGAAACAAGAAAGCGAGACCGACGCCATCCTTGCAGTGTTGCAGCAAAACTAAAACGTGGTCAGCATGTTGACCGCCATGTTAGAGGACCATCAGAGCATGCCACTGTGTCCCAGGTGTGACAGAATGCACAGCCCAAGTAAATACTCTGCACACGTTAAACCTGCAGCCGATGTGCCAGAATAAGTCACTTTGTGCCGATCTATGCTCACTGAAACAGGCCAGCAGCTCAAGAGCATTGACGTAGGAAACCGACATGCTGGACCTACAGGAGCACTTGGAATTAACATGGTGAAGACAGTGGATGAGTGGACCACGCCGCTCAACATCAACGGCACAATAATACAGGTAATGCTCGATACAGGGGCTCAAGCAAGTCTAATTAACAAAGCCGATTGCTAAAAGCCAATCACCAAAAAAAACCAAATGCATCCTCGGTGTCTATAGCGGACAGCGTATAGTGACTCTAGATGTGTGTCACCTGATGTTAACAGTTAAAGGCAAAGAACACATGATCGGATTCATAATAGTGCAGTCGGCAAGAAAGTCGCTACTGGACACAGAGGCCTGCGAGCAGTTACAGTGAGTGCAGCATGTCCACAGGGTAATGGAGCAGCCGCATGACGCCAGCATCGACCAAATTCTCAGTCACTTTCTGGAGGTGTTCCAGGGAATCGAGGTGCTGCCATCACAATACAAAATTCAGCTGCAGGATGATGCCCAGTGATCTATCCGCCGAGACGAGTACCTGCACCACTTCGAGAACGCCTTAAGACCGAAGTGGACAAGACTCTATCAGATCCCCAAAAAAGAGGAGGTGACCTGCAAAGTGAAAAATGCCACAGCATTCAGCTAACTGGATGCATCCAAGGGCTTCTGGCAGCTGAGACTGGACAAGGACAGCACACGTCGTACACTTTCGACACAAGGTTTGGGCAATATATTTTCCTCAGAATGACGTTTGGTTTTGTTACAGCTGGGGGTGGGGGGGGGGGGGGGGTGTTGGTTATATTGTTTGTTCTTGTTGACATCTGATGTTTAAAAATAGTTAAAATTATAAAAGCCTCAATAAAACATTTTCTAAAAAAATAGAATTCTGTTTGGCGTCATCTCAGCGTCTGAAACCTTCCACCATGGAGCATAGAGTAGATAACCTGCCTGGAGTTCGGGTGTATGTCACTGACATTATCATCTGGACATCAAACTTAGCGGAACAAAATGAGTAACTATGTCTCAGTACAGGCTCAAACGCAACAGGGGGAAGCGCCAATTCGATGACGGGGAATGCGGCCTGATCCAGAGAAACTCTGAGCCATCATCAGCATGCCTTGTCCGCTGGACAAAAATGCAATGCTACATCTGCTGGGAATGATAATCTTTGTCGGAAAATGTATCCCAACTAAGCCTCGAAGACCGTAAACTTAAGGAACCTAATCAGGGAAACTGTTCCTTTTCAATGGACAGTCAGCCATGAAACTGAGTGGGCCAACCTAAAACAGGCATTGACCACTGCACCAGTGTTGGCGTTCTTCGACCCAACAAAAAAAGGAAGATATGAACCATCGTCAGGCAGAATGGGCTAGGAGCAGTCCTATTACAGGAGAACGTTGACAGGATCTGGCAAACAGTGGCGTCTGCATCCAGGGAAATGACGGAGCTCCCAGCAAAGGTATGCCCAAGTAGAAAAGGAATGTCTTGGGCTGGTGGAGGGCATTGAGAAATTCCATACTATGTCTTCGGTCTACCAACGTTTAAGGTGGAGACCGATCATCGACCACTGGTCTTCATAATTCGGAGGAACCATTGTGAGATGTCACCTCGCATCCAGAGACTAATTATGAAGCTACAGAGATATAACTTCAACCTTGTGTACTTGCCGGGCAAATATGTTGTGGTGGCGGGCGCCCTGTCCAGAGCCACAAACAACAAGGAACGTCTAGACAAGGCCAAAATCGTACAGGGACAGGTCGATCTGAGCGTGGAAACGCTGCCAGTATCAGATACCAAGTTCGAACTGATAAAGGCTGAGGCATTGAAAGATGTGACCTTGGAGAAAGTAATCCACCACATGCAACATGGATGGCCCACCAATGCATGTTCCAAATTCTGGTACGTCATGCATGAGCTAAGCCACACCAATGGCTTTCTGCTTTGAAAAACAAGAATTGTTATTCCACATTCCATACACAACATGATCCTCGTCCAGATCCACAAATGGCACCTGGGGATCGAGAAATGAAAGAGATGGGAAGGGAGTCGGGTACTGGCCAGGCATCGACCAAGACATACAACGCACAATGGAGCACTGCCAGAGGTACCAGAATAGTCAACAAAAACAACCAATGACGGAAAGTGAGTCAGACAACAAGCCATGGCTGAAGGTCGGGGTTGATCTGCTCTAAATGAACGTCAATGAATACATGGTAATGGTAGACTACTACTCCAACTACCCGGCGGTAATGATGCTACCAAGCTCCAGCACTGCCAGCGCCATCAGGGCTGCAAAAGAGATCTTTGCTCGGATGGTGTACTGTAAACCAGGGGTGGGCAAACTACGGCCCGCGGGCCGCATGCGGCCCGACAAAGGTTTTTATGCGGCCCGCCAATGAGGTGCCCGGAATCATTTTTTTTTAATATAATTTTTATTGGAATTTTTTACAGAAAATATAAAACATAACGAGAAACAATGAAATGCAACAAAATAACCAATAATAGCTGTACCACCCCCAGACCGTATCGACGCATGTATCCCATCCCCCACTGCCCCAACCCCAATGAACAACAAAAGAACTTAAAAATTAATTTAATTGAAATAAACAAACATAGTCATCGTCCGCCCCCCCCCACCCACCTTTTCCCTCCCCCCACCTTTTCCCTCCCCCCACCTTTTCCCTCCCCCCACCTTTTCCCTCCCCCCACCTTTTCCCTCCCCCCACCTTTTCCCTCCCCCCACCTTTTCCCTCCCCCCCGGGTTGCTGCTGCTACTGTCCCCGTACCCTATCGTTGAGCCAGAAAGTCGAGAAAAGGTTGCCACCGCCTGAAGAACCCTGGTACCGACCCTCTCTGGGCGAATTTGACCTTCTCTAGCTTAATGAAACCCGCCATGTCATTGATCCAGGTCTCCACGCTTGGGGGCCTCGCATCCTTCCATTGTAGCAAGATCCTTCGCCGGGCTACTAGGGACGCAAAGGCCAGCACACCGGCCTCTTTTGCCTCCTGCACTCCCGGCTCCACCCCAACCCCAAAAAGCGCGAGTCCCCATCCTGGCTTGACCCTGGATCCCACCACTCTCGACACCGTCCTCGCCACCCCCTTCCACAACTCCTCCAGCGCCGGGCATGCCCAGAACATATGGGCATGGTTCGCTGGACTCCCCGAGCACCTGACACACCTATCTTCACCCTCAAAGAACCTACTCATCCTCGTCCCAGTCATGTGGGCCCGGTGCGGCACCTTGAATTGGATGAGGCTAAGCCGCGCACACGAGGAGGAAGAATTAACCCTCTCCAGGGCATCAGCCCATGTCCCGTCTTCGATCTGTTCCCCCAGTTCCCTCTCCCACTTAGCTTTCAGCTCCTCTACTGACGCCTCCTCCGCCTCCTGCATAACCTTGTAGATATCAGATATCTTCCCCTCCGACCCAGACCCCCGAAAGCACCCTGTCGCTCACCCCCCACGCGGGAAGCGAAGGGAATCTCTCCACCTGCCGCCTAGCAAATGCCTTTACCTGCAGATACCTGAACATGATCCCCGGGGGGTGCCCAAATTTCTCCAACTCCCCAGGATCGCAAACCTCCCATCAATAAACATGTCCCTCAGCTGTCTGATGCCCGCTCTGTACCAACCCTGAAATCCCCCATCAATGTTCCCCGGTACGAACCTATGGTTCCCCCTTAACGGAGCCTCCATCGAGCCCCCCACCTCCCCTATGTCGCCTCCACTGCCCCCAAATCTTGAGGGTAGCCGCCACCACCGGACCCGTGGTATACCTTGTAGGAGGGAGTGGCCACGGCGCCGTTACCAGGGCCCCCAGGCTTGTATCTCCACAGGACGCCCTCTCCATCTGTTTCCATGCTGCCCCCTCCCCCTCCATTACCCACTTGTGCACCATCGACACATTGGCCGCCCAATAATACCCCGAGAGATTGGGTAACGCCAGCCCCCCCCCATCTCTACCCCGCTCCAAGAAGACCCTCTTCACCCTCGCGGTCCCATGCGCCCAAACAAAGCTCATGATGCTGCTAGTAACCCTTCTAAAAAAGGCCCTCGGGATAAAGATGGGCAAACACTGAAAAAGGAACAAGAACCTCGGGAGAACTGTCATTTTGACGGACTGCACTCTACCCGCCAACGATAGCGGCACCATGTCCCACCTTTTAAATTCCTCCTCCATCTGTTCCACCAGCCTGGTAAAGTTAAGCTTATGGAGAGTCCCCCAACTCCTGGCCACCTGCACCACCAGGTATCTGGGGCCGAGAAGCCCCCAAATTCCGCTAACAGCTCCATCACCCCCGGCATTCCCCCTTCTGGATCCGCCACATATAACAGCAGGTCGTCCGCATACAGCGATACACGATGTTCCTCCCCACCCCACACCAGACCCCTCCATCTCCCTGACTCCCTCAACGCCATAGCCAAAGGTTCAATCGCCAGTGCAAAGAGCAAGGGGGACAGGGGGCACCCCTGCCTGGTCCCACGGTAGAGCCTGAAGTACTCCGATCTTCCATTGGTAACTACACTTGCCATCGGAGCCGCGTAGAGCAGCCTCACCCATTTGATGAATCCCTCCCCGAATCCGAACCGCTCCTGCACCTCCCACAGGTACCCCCACTCAACTCTATCAAACGCATTCTCCGCATCCAGCGCCACCACTATCTCCGCCTCCCCCTCCACTGCCGGCATCATAATAACATTTAGCAGTCTCCGCACATTCGTGTTGAGCTGCCGTCCCTTGACAAATCCTGTCTGATCCTCGTGTATCACCCCGGCACACAGTCCTCTATCCTGGTGGCCAGGATCTTCGCCAGCAACTTAGCGTCAACATTGAGGAGCGAGATAGGCCTGTATGATCCACACTGCAAGGGGTCCTTATCCCGCTTTAGGATCAGAGAGATCAGTGCCCGCGACATCGTTGGGGGAAAAGCCCCCCCCCTCCCATGCCTCATTGAAGGCTAGCACCAACAGGGGGCCCAACAGATCCACATACTTTTTATAAAATTCCACCGGGAACCCGTCCGGCCCCGGCGCCTTACCTGACTGCATTTGTCCAATCCCCCTGACTCGCTCCTCCAACTCTATCGGCGCCCCCAGCCCCTCTACCAGCTCCTCTTGAACCCTTGGGAACCATAGCCTGTTCATGAAGCTCTCCATCCCCCCTCTCCCCATCGGAGGTTCTGACCGGTACAGTTCCTCGTAGAAGTCCCTAAAGACCCCATTTACTTCTGTCCCCTTCTGCACTACATTCCCACCCCATCAGTCACTCCACCAATTCCCCTAGCCGCATCTTGCCTGCGGAGCTGATGCGCCAACATCCTGCTCGCCTTCTCCCCAAACTCATACCGTGCCCTGCGACCTCCTCCACTGTGTCTCCGCCTTTCTGGTGGTCAACAAGTCAAATTTGGCCTGGAAACTACGCCGTTCCCCCAGCAACCCCTCCTCCGGTGCCTCCGCGTATCTCCTGTCCACATCCAGGAGCTCCCCCACCAGTCTCTCCCTCTCCTTCCTCTCCCTCCTTTCCCTATGGGCCCGGATGGAGATCAGCTCCCCCCGGATCACTGCTTTCAGAGCCTCCCAGACCATCCCCACCCGGACCTCCCCCATGTCGTTGGTATCAAGATACCCCTCAATACTTCCCCGGACCCTCCTACACACCTCCTCATCAGCCAGCAGCCCCACATCCAGGCGCCAGAGCGGGCGCTGGTCCCACGCCTCCCCCATCTCCAGATCAACCCAGTGCGGAGCATGGTCTGAAATCGCTATGGCCGAATACTCTGCATCCTGCACCTTCGGGATCAATCCCCTGCTCAGGATGAAAAACTCTATTCGGGAATAGACCCTATGGACATGGGAGAAAAAGGAATAATCCCGCGCTCTCGGTCTCCCAAACCTCCAGGGATCCACCCCTCCCATCTGGTCCATAAACCCCCTCAGCACTGGCCGCCACCGGTCTCCTACCCGTCCTTGAACTGGACCGGTCCAGTGGGGGATCCAGCACTGTGTTAAAGTCTCCCCCCATGATCAGGCCCCCTGCCTCCACGTCCGGAATGCGGCCCAACAAGCGCTTCATGAAGCCGGCATCATCCCAATTCGGGGCATATACATTAACCAGCACCACCTTCTCTCCCTGCAGCCTACCCTTCACCATAATATATCTGCCCTCCTTGTCCGACACCACCTCAAACGCCACCCTCTTCCCCACCAGAATCGCCACCCCCCGGTTCTTCGCGTCCAATCCTGAGTGAAAAACCTGCCCCACCCACCCCTTCCTCAGACGAACCTGGTCCGCCACCTTCAAGTGGGTCCCCTGGAGCATAGCCACGTCCGCCTTCAGCCCCTTCAGATGAGAAAATACCCTAGTTCTCTTAACCGGCCCATTCAGCCCCCTCACGTTCCAAGTAATCAGCCGAATCAGAGGGCATCCTGCCCCTCTCCTCCGCCGGCTAGCCATAGCTTATCGACTGCTCGCCCCAGGCCAGCTCGCCGCGCCTGACCAGTTCCCCATGGCGATAACGCCTCTCCTCTACCCCCCCGGCCCACGCCAGCTCCTTCCTAGCCAGAGGTGCCCGGAATCATAACCGGCATTTTTGAAAAGCCGCCGGGGAAAAGCCACTGAAGTAAATGCGCTTATTCAATAAGCGCATTTACTTTAGCGGCTTTTCCCCGGTGGCTTTTCAAAAATGCCGGTTATGATTCCGGGCACCTCATTGGCGGGCCGCATAAAAACGCGCGTAGTGGGGTGGATGAGTGGGGCTGTCTCATTGGTCGGTTTAGTTGGGTGTGCGACCAATAGGAGTCCAGGTTACAAACGATAAGCCTTGTTATTGTTTGTAACCTGGACTCCTATTGGTCGCACACCCAACTAAACCGACCAATAAGGCAGCCCCACTCATCCACCCCACTACGTGCGTTTTTATCGTTGACTCGGCTAGGCTGTGCTTCTGTCAGTGTTAAGGATCAGCACAAGCAACTTGACACCTGATTTCAACAAACTGGTAAATGACTGCAGTCAGATGCATCATTCTCATTGACATTGTTCTGTTACTGAGGTACTTTGTTTTTCAAATAAATGTGCTTTTTTTTCTTTAAAGACCTTTTATTTTGGCTATTTAAAATATTAATTATTTTACTTAATATACTATGCGGCCCTTTAAAATTGTGAATTTCTGAATGTAGCCCTTGCACGGAAAAGTTTGCCCACCCCTGCTGTAAACGGTCATGAGCCACAACGGTTCCTGCTTTGCCAGCTGGGAATGGCAGCAGAACACAAAGAAATGTGACTTCAAGGTCGTGACCTCTAGCCCGCACTACCCTCAATCAAATGGGCAGGTAGAGAAAGGGGTCCACATTGTCAAAACCCTGCTTAGAAAGGCTATGGCATTACACAGTGACCCGACCTAGGTCTGTTGGCACACCGCACCACGCCACTGAGTTGTGGATTGGTTCCAGCCCAATTACTCATGGGGAGGAGACTGTGGACAACACTCCCCACCATGCTGGAAAAAGTCGACGAGCCAATTGTGCAGAGAATCGCGGCACAAAAACAAAAACAGGTTCAGTATTACAGCCGATCCAGCAAGATGTTGGACGGCTTGGGACCGGACGACATTGTCAGGTTGCAGACAGCACAAGGATGGTCCAACACTGCAAGGTCATGAGACAGGCAGGTCCCCAATCATTTGTCATCCTCACGGATCAAGGATCCATACTGAGATGGAATCGGAAGGCATTGATGCAGCCATTCACCATACAGCCCAGGCTGGACGAAGGGGTTGCTCATCCTCGCATGCCTGAGCCTGAGCACGCTACCAAAGAAGGGCCAGCAACAGCGACAAATACTGAGCAAGTGAGGCTACCCGACCTCAACACAAGCACTATGAAGGTCCACAAGGGTTCGAGGGCGACCTGACAGACTGGATCTGTGAACAGTACTGGACTTTTTAAAACACTGGACCCTATTGGAAAAAAAAGAAAACATTTGCATGCCTTCAATTTGACCCATTTAAAATTTTTATATCTGTAAATAGCTCATATGTGCATGTCAATGATTTAAGGATCATTTTGAAAAACAGAAGGTGATGATATGTGAACTATCATCTATGTATATAATATAATAACCAAATTGTATGCAAACATAAGTGCCTGTATGTATAGATTAGTATTCGAGCATCCGACCACAGGTGGCGTGACGACAGGAGAAGGTTACAGGAAGCCATCCACATCGAGAGACAGGATGTATTCTAGCATCCAGTCACAGATCGAGCAGCTCCTGAGCACCAACTACAAAGTCCTCGCCCTCCATCCATGCAGAAAACATTACAACTGGATCCTGTCCCTCCTGTGATTTCCAAGAATACACCAGGCCATGTCCCTCCTGTGATATGCCAGGATACATCATCTCCATCCCCTCCTGTTATATCCCAGGAAACACCGGCCCTGTGCCCCTTGTAATATCCTAACATACATTGGGTTCTGTCGTACTGCAATATATCAGAATACTCCTGACCTACTATACTGTCCAAAGCTACATCAGATACTGGTCGTACCATAATATTACTGGATACATTGGATCCCACCACCCTGAAATATCCCAGGATACTCGGCCATGTTGCACTGTAATGCCCCAGGATAAACCAGGCCCTGTCTTACCGTAATATCCCAGGCTACACTGGGCCCTGTCATACTGTGGCGCGAACAATTACACTCAAAGATGAGAGACAAGGACAATAGAGACTTTATTGCTGCAAGATGCTATTCCTCCATCTGCAACTATAGATTAGGGTCTGAGTGACTCACACGCATATTTATGCACAAGCTCCCTGTGGACGGAGCTAGCCGGCAGGGGCTTACCGGAGGAACCTGTATTACAGGTACAGGCATACATCCTCCTACTGCAAGTACACATCACTACAGTGGTTATATCACCACACATACGGAAATATCCCAAGATACACAGGCCATCTTGTACTGTAATACCCCAGGATAAACCAGGCTCTGTCCTCCCGTTATATCCCAGGACACTGGGCCCTGACCCTTCTGGCATATCACAGGAAACACTGGCCTTGTCCCTCCTGTAATATCCCAGCATACACCGGGCCCTGACCATCTGGAGTAAAATATTGTCGTATTGAAATATCCCAGGATACACTGGGCCATGTTATACTGTATTTTCTCAAGTTACACTGGGTCACTGTCTGTGTGGAGTCTGTACATCCTCCCCGTGCCTGCGTGGGTTTCCTCCGTATGCTCAGGTTTCCTCCCATAAATCCCGAAAGACGTGCTGTTATGTAATTTGGACATTCTGAATTCTCCCGCCGTGTACCCGAACAGGCACCAGAATGTGGTGATGAGGGGCTTTTCACAGTAACTGCATTGCAGTGTTAATGTACTTATGACAATAAAGATTATTATTGTTACTGTAATATCATAGGATACACTGGGCCCTGTCGTACCCAAAATACACCAGGACATGTCGCACTGCAATATCCCAGGATATTCTGAGCCCTGTCATACTGTAATATCCCAGGATAGTGTGGGCCCTGTCATACTGTAATATCCCAGGATACTCTGAGCCCTGTCATACTGTAATATCCAAGGATAGTGTGGGCCCTGTCATACTGTAATATTCCAGGATAGTGTGGGCCCTGTCATACTGTAATATCCCAGGATAGTGTGGGCCCTGTCATACTGTAATATCCCAGGATACACTGGGCTCTGTCATACTGTAATATCCCAGGATAGTGTGGGCCCTGTCATACTGTAATATCCCAGGATACACTGGGCTCTGTCATATTCTAACATCTCAGGATACACTGAGCTGTCTTACTGTAATGTCCCAGTATATATTGGACCCTGTTGCACTGTAATATCCCAGTAAGCACTGGGTGGTGTTGTATTGTAATAGCCCAGGATACACCGGGCATGTTCTACTGTAATATCCCAGGATACACCAGGCCCTGGTTCTCCTATAATATCCCAAGGTGCTCTGGACCCTGTCACACGCATATCTCAGGGTACACCGGCATGAGCTGGGATACACCAAACCTTGCCCTTCTAATAATAATAATCATCACTTATTATCACAAGTAGGCTTCAATGAAGTTACTGTGAAAAGCCCCTAGTCGCCACATTTCAGCCCCCCTCTCGCAATATCCCAGGATACATCCCAGGAAACTACAAAAGGTCATGAATGTAGCACAATCCATCACAGAAACCAGCCTCCCATCCATTGACTGTCTACAATTCCCGCTGCCTCGGAAAGGCAACCAGCATAATTAAGGACCCCATGCACCCCGAGCATACGCTCTTCCACTTCATCTGTCAGGAAAAATATACAAAAGTTTGAGGTCACGCACCAACTGACTGAAGAACAGCTTCTTCCCTACTGTCATCAGGCTTTTGAATGGACCTACTTCGCATTAAGTTGATCTTTTCTCTGCACCCAAGCTATGACTGTAACTCTGCTGTCCCTCCTTCTTTCCCTATGTACAGTATGTGTTATCTGTACAGCATACAATAAACTATACTTTTCACTATATACTAATACATGTGACAATAATAAATCAAATCAAATAAGGAAACACCAGGCATTGTCCATCCAGCAAAATCCCAGATACACCAGACACGGTCCATCCTGCAACATACCAGGTTACATCAGACCCTGTCGTACTGTAATATCACTGGACATACCAGGCCTGTCCCTCTGTAGTATCCCAGGATACTCTAGGCCCTGTCCCTCCTATAATACCCCAGGGTACTCCAGATACTGTCACACTAATATCACAAGGTACACTGTCCCTAGAGGATACACCAGGCACCGCCATTTCAGCAATATCCCAGACACACCAGCTACTATACCTCCTACCATACTCCAGCACACACCAGGCACTATTCCTCCTTCAATATTCTAGATTACATCAGGCCCTGTCACACAGCAATATCCCAGGATATACCGGGACAATTTGTGCAGTAATTTGCCAGGATACACTGGATCCTGTCATACTGTAACATTCCAGGATTCAATGGGCCCTGTACATCTTATAATATCCCAGGATTCCATGGGCACTGTCATGCTGTAATATCCAAAAATACCCAGGCCCTGATCTGCTATAATGCACAAAGATACACCAGATACTGTCCTACTCTAATATCTCATGATACATTGGATCCTCTCCACCTGTAATATCCCAGGACACACTGGGCCCTGTTATACCGTAATGCCCCAGGATAAACCAGGCTCAGTCCTACCGTAATATCCCATGAAACTGAATCCTGTTGCACTGCAATACTCCAGTATTGCCCTGTCCCTGCTTTTATATCCCAGAATACACTGGGCCCTTTCATACTATAATATGACAGGATACAACAGGCTCTATCATTCTTCCAATGTCCCAGGATACACCGGGCCCTGTCCCAGCTGTTATATCACTCAGCTAAATCGCTGGCTTTTAAAGCAGACCAAGCAGGCCAGCAGCACGGTTCGATTCCCGTAACAGCCTCCCCGGACAGGCGCCGGAATGTGGTGACTAGGGGCTTTTCACAGTAACTTAATTGAAGCCTACTCGTGACAATAAGCGATTTTCATTTTCATTTCATTTTTAATACACTGGCCCCTGTCATACGATAATATGACAGGATATAACAGGCTCTATCATTCTTCCAATGTCCCAGGATACACCGGGTCCTGTCCCTGCTGTAATACCCCAGCCTACACCAGGCCCTGACCACCTGGGTGTCATGTCAGAAACATGGAGGAAAAGATTGTATTTATTATGGTTATGCCCTGAACACTCCTTTTTTCCTTATCCCCTGTTTATTGTGAGATTGAAAAAAGGTAGATGTTGTGAAATCCCTCGTGGTTCTATTTTCACCTTGCCCAGAATTTGCGCTGCAGTTATTCATAGAGGATTGGAACACACCAAATTTATGGGCTGGGGAAAAATGACACCATTTATAAAGAGGAATCTCAGAATATTTTAAAAATTAATGTTCTGTTTGGAAATGAGGAGTGAGCAGGGAAATCAGGGCCGTTTTCATTGACCACCCTCACCGTCCACAACATGGGGTAAACCAGGCCCTGTCCTAATGTAATACCCGAGGATACACTGCCCTGTCATACTGTAATATCCCAGCGTACCCCGACCTATTATACTATCCAATGATACACCAGAAACTGTCCTACCCTAAATTCCCATGACTCATTGGATCCTGTCAACCTGTAATATCCCAAGATTCACTGGGCCATGTTGTACTGTAATACCCCAGGGCTGCATAGCGCCACAGTGGGTAGCACTGGTGCCTCACAGTGCCAAAGACCCGGGTTCAATTCTGTACTTGGGTGACTCTATGGGGAGCTTGTACATTAGTCCCACGTCTGTGCGGTTTCCTCCAGGTGCTCTGGTTTCCTCCCACAATCCAGATGTGCAGTCAGTGGATTGACCAGGCAAAATTCCCCATTAGTGTCCAAAGGTTAAGTGGGGTTATGGAGAAAGGGAAGGGAGTGGGCCTAGGTAGGGGGCTCTTGCAGAGAATTACTGCAGACTCGACGGGTGAATGGCCTCCTTCTGCTCTGTGGTGATTCAATGCTTCTTCTCCGATACACTGGGCCATGTTGTGCTGTAATATCTCAAGATAAACCAGGCTCTTTCCTCCCATAATATCCCAAGGTACACCGTGCCTTGTCGGATTGCAATGTTTCAGGATACACTGGCCCAGAGGGCCCCTCGCCCTGTAATAACCCAGAATATCCCAGGCCCTGACCAAATATAATGTCCAATGATATATCAGATACTGTACCACCATAATATCTTATTCTACACTGGATCCTGTAAACCTGTAATTTCCCAGGATACAGGACAACATGGCCCAGTGTAATACCCCAGGATGAACCAGGTGCAGTCCTACTGTAATATCCTGGAGTACTCTGGATCCTGTCATACTGAAATATCCTATGAAACAATGGATACACTGCAAAATCCCAGGATAACTGAGCCCAGATGTACTGTGACATCCCAGTATACACTAGGCCCTGTTATACTGTAATATCGCAGGATACACAGAGCCCTGACATACTGCAATATCCCAGGACACACTGGGCCATTATACTGTTATATCCCAGGATTGAGCCCTGTCAGACTGCAATATTCCAGTATACACTGGGCCCTGTTATACTGTAATATCCTAGGATACCCCAGGCCCTACCTTCCAAAAACATTACAAAGTTGCTCTGGATCCTGTCACACAAATATCTCAGCGTACACTGGCCCTCGCTAGGATGCACCAGGCCCTGCCCCTCCAGCAATATCCCAGAAAACAGCAAGCACTGTCCATCTTGCAATATCCCAAATTCCATCAGGCACTATCCCTGCTGTAATATCCCTGGATACGTCAGTCCTATCCGACTGTACTATCCCAGGATACATTTATAATATCCTAGGATACTCCAGGCCTGTCCCTTTGTTCTGCCCCAGGATACTCCAGGCCCTATCTCTCTTTGCAATATCCCAGGGTACATCTGGCCTGTCCTGTTATACAGCTCCATGCCTTGCCCCTCCAACAATATTCCAGATACACCAGAAAGTGTCCATCCTGCAACACTGCAGGATACAGGAAGCACTAACCCTCCTGTTATATCCCAGTATACGCCAGGCTCTGCTGTAATGCAACATCCAGGAATATATCTGGACCTTTCATACAGTAATTTTCCAGTAACATTCCAGTGTGACAGGATCCAGTGAATCCTGACAAATTACTGTATGAAAGGTCCAGATATATTCTTGCATGTTTCATATACATTCCAGGGGACAACAGGCCCTGTTTTACTGTAATATCCCAGGTGGGGCATGTTGCACAATAAATCCCAGGACACACAATCACTGTCCTCCAATAGTGGCTCCATGGTATGTTAGAGTTGAACATTTATTTGCTCTGTGTCCTGGGCTCCAGCCTGAACTGGTGAACAGCTCAGCACTGACCCTCCCTCCAGGTGATCCTAATCTGAGGCTGTGTCCCTCTAACAGTGAGAAATGGTCTTACTATAAATCACCACCAGTGTCTCATTCAGTCCGCTGTGTTCCACCCGACAGGAATACTCAGCCTGGTCCTCCGGATCAAACTCCACCCATTTCCGGATCTGGTAGGTCCTGTCGTGATTGGGTAAGATCCCACTGGACAGGGTCTCATCAATCACCACTCCATCTCTGCACAGATTCACCTCGATGGCTTGAGGGTAAAACCCGGTGACGACACAGGGCAGCCGGTTAGAATCACCCAGACGGGTAAAGGACACGATGGGGGCAACTGAGAGAGAAAGAAAAAGGAATCAGTACAGGAAACTCGAGATAGAGAATCCTAGACATCACCCACTTTACCGACTCACAGATCCCCCCCCTCACTCACCGACTCTCAGTCCCTCCCTCACTCAGCGACCCTCACTCCCCTCCCCTCACTCGCCGACTGTCAGCCCCCCTCACTCACCGACTGTCAGTCCCCCCCCTCACTCACCGACTCTCAGTCCCCCCCCTCACTCACCGACTGTCAGTCCCCCCCCTCACTCACCGACTGTCAGTCCCCCCCCTCACTCACCGACTCTCAGTCCCCCCCCCCCTCACTCACCGACTCTCAATCCCCCCCCTCACTCACCGACTCTCAGTCACCCCCCTCACTCACCGGCTCTCAGTCCCCTCCTCGCTCACAGACTGTCAGTCCCTCCCTCGCTCACCGACTCTCAGTCCACTCCCTCGCTCACCGACTCTCAGTCCCCTCCCTCGCTCACCGACTCTCAGTCCCCCCCTCACTCACCGACTCTCAGTCCCCCCCCTCACTCACCGACTCTCAGTCCCCCCCCTCACTCACCGACTCTCAGTCCCCCCCCCTCACTCACCGACTCTCAGTCCCCCCCTCACTCACCGACTCTCAGTCCCCCCCTCACTCACCAACTCAGTCCCTCCCTCACTCACCGACTCTCAGTCCCTCCCTCACTCACCGCCTCTCAGTCCCCCCCTCACTCACTGACTCTCAGTCCCCCCCTCACTCACCGATTCTCAGTCCCTCCCTCACTCACCGACTCTCAGTCCCCCCTCACTTACCGACTATCATTCACCCCCTCACTCACCGACTCTCAGTCCCCCCCTCACTCATCGACTCACAGTCCCCCCCCCACTCACCGACTCTCAGTCCCCCCCCACTCACCGACTCTCAGTCCCCCATCACTCAGCGACTCTCAATCCCCCATCACTCAGCGACTCTCAATCCCCACTCACTCACCGACTCTCAGTCCCCCTGTCACTCACCGACTCTCAATCCCCCCTCACTCAACAAATCTCAGTCCCCCCGTCACTCACCGACTCTTAGTCCCCATCACTCACCGACTGTCAGTTCCCTCTGTCCATACTCCAGGTATTTCCTCAGCCACTCGATACACTCCACCTCCAGGTAATGTTTCCAGCGCTGGTTATTGACGTTGTTCTTGTCCCACCTGTTTTTGAAGCTCTCTCCCCAGGGGACCGGGGTCACCCACACCATGTTACTCTTGTCGAAGCTGATGAAATCTCGTCCATCCCAGCCGTATTGGGCGAATGCACTTGTGCTCCCATCATCCCTCAGGTCACAGCCATTCATCATCTGGTAAACGTGGATCCCTGATGATCAAAATCACAATCCGCCAATCAGATCCTTTCATTCCAACAGGCCCCATTCAAATACAGACAGCCAATCAGAGGCTGGCCCTTGGGGTCGCTGCACGTGCCGTGCACACATCCAATCAAAGGAGGCCTCACGAGAAACCTTCCCTCCCCACATTGAGATTTACCTCCACATTCACAAACACAGCCAATCAGCCACTGGCATCAACATCTCTATCAACTCTGGGCTTCAAGTGATGGGAGCTGGAGGACTCACCTCCTGACTGGTTGGTCCTGGACATCAGGGTCAAAACATAAGCTTTGAAATAATTCTCCTGCTCCCGTGCGAGAAACTTCTTCCGTTCCCAGAACTCACGCCCCTCACTGAAGACCATCCATTGCTCTCTGGGAATCAAGTCCTTCCGATCGCCGTCATACAGAATGAACTGGACATTGTCCACAGAACCGACACCCACAAATTCCCGGAATCCAGGCATTGGAGTCATACCCGTGAGGAAATACCGCAGAGAGTGAGAGCCTGAAAAACACACAGAGAGACATCAGGGTCTGAACCCCTAACCAGCAGCACCGACATTTGCAATGTTCCTCAGAACGTCAGATCGGGAATTGCACAAATGCTGGAGTTCCCAGCCAGGTCTGATCTCTCGCTGCCTCCCTTATCCTCTGTGGCTGCTGGAATCTCTAACCCAGTCTGTGCTGTGTGGCTGCTGGAATCTCTAACCCAGTCTGTGCTGTGTGGCTGCTGGAGTATCTAACCCAGTCTGTGCTATGTGGCTGCTGGAATCTCTAACCCAGTCTGTGCTATGTGGCTGCTGGAGTATCTAACCCAGTCTGTGCTATGTGGCTGCTGGAATCTCTAATCCAGTCTGTGCTATGTGGCTGGAGTCTCTAACCCAGTCTGTGCTATGTGGCTGCTGGGGTCTCTAACCCAGTCTGTGCTATGTGGCTGCTGGAATCTCTAACCCAGTCTGTGCTCTGCGGCTGCTGCAGTCTCTAACCCAGTCTGTGTTATTTACTCCACTCTCTCTTAGTTTTGGCTGGTGTGTGTATCCAGGAACTTCTTCACCTAAAATAATTGTGGTATTCTGAAACTCTCTCCCTCAAATAGATGTAATTGCTGGGGTCAACTGAAACTTTCAAAGTAGAGATGGATTTTTGTTGGGGAAGGAATATGGAGCACACGGCATGGGGGGGGGGGGGGGGGGAGGAGTTTAGATACAGACCAAGAAGGATCTAATTGCAGGAAAGATGGACAGGATTGTCTCCTCCTGTATTCTTCCATCTCCTTCCTCTCTGTCTCTTCAGCTCCATGTCCCTGCCCTCAGTTCCCTCACAACTCACAACCTCCCTCTTCTGCAGGCTCAGTACCTGGCCTGGCTCTGCCCCTTTCACATCCCGTCACTCACTGACCCAGGGTTAATGCCCCAGTACCCAGTCTGGCAGTGCCCCTCTCACACTCCATCACTCACTGACCCAGGGTTAATGCCCCAGTACCCAGTCTGGCTGTGCCCCTCTCACACTCCATCACTCACTGACCCAGGGTTAATGCCCCAGTACCCAGCCTGGCTCTGTCCCTCTCACACCCCATCACTCACTGACCCAGGGTTAATGCCCCAGTACCCAGCCTGCTTCTGCCCCTCTCACACCCCATCACTCACTGACCTAGGGTTGATGCCCCAATACCCAGCGTGGCTCTGCCCCTCTCACACCCCATCACTCACTGACCCAGGGTTA
This sequence comes from Scyliorhinus canicula, assembly GCF_902713615.1. Lineage (NCBI taxonomy): Eukaryota > Metazoa > Chordata > Chondrichthyes > Carcharhiniformes > Scyliorhinidae > Scyliorhinus > Scyliorhinus canicula. The sequence continues at coordinate 32,311,748 of NC_052158.1, forward strand.
ATGCCCCAGTACCCAGCCTAGCTCTGCCCCTCTCACACCCCATCACTCACTGACACAGGGTTAATGCCCCAGTACCCAGCCTGGCTCTGCCCCTCTCACACCCCATCACTCACTGACCCAGGGTTAATGCCCCAATACCCAGCCTGGCTCTGTCCCTCTCACACTCCATCACTCACCTGCAGACACCTCTCCACACAGAAGGAGCAGCGCCATCAGTCCAATCATTGTTGCTTTCGTCCGGTTAAAGGAAACATTGAAGGGAAATCTTTTCCTGAAGGGACATTTTCAACTCGTTATTTCCGTCTTGTCCGATTCACAGTGACTTAATCGGATTGGACCCAAAATATAATTGAACCAATCAGAATAAGGAGAGTCTGTGAATCATCGGTATCCGGCAGAATAGACACAAAACAGGTTCTGAACCAAACTCTTCCGCAATATTGTGAACCATCCAATCAACTAAATACAACTTGTTCCATTCTCAGTTGCCGGGTAGAATGAGCTGAAAGGAGTTTGATAAAGAGTGACAGAGGGAAGGACATTAGGAACAGGAGGAGATCTGTGCTAACCATTAAATCAGATCACTGCTGATCTGAACTTCAGTTTCTGACTTTTGCTCCATATCCTTTTTTTAAAAAATAATTTTTATTGGAATTTTTTACAGAAAATATAAAATATAACGACAAACAATGAAATGCAACAAAATAACCCATACTAACTGTAACACCCCCAAACTGTATCAACGCATGTATCACATCCGCCCCCCCCCCCACCCCACCAACCCCAATAAACAACAAGAGAACTTACAAATAAATTAAAATTAAATAAACAAACATAGTCATCGTCCGTCCCCCTTCCCCCCCCCCCCCCCCCCCCCCCCCGGGGGTTTAATAGATTGTCATAGAATTTACAGTGCAGATGGAGGCCATTCGGCCCATAGAGTCTGCACCGGCTCTTGGAACGAGCACCTTACCCAAGCCCATACCTCCACCCTCTTCCAGTAACCCCACCTAGCACTAGGGTCAATGTGGACACTGAGGGCAATTTATCATGGCCAATTCACCTAACATGCACATCTTTGGACTGTGGGAGGAAACCGAAGCACCCGGAGGAAACCCACACACACACAAGGAGAACGTGCAGACTCCACACAGACAGTGAACCAAGCCGGGATTTGAACCTGGGACCCTGGAACTGTGAAGCTTTTGTGCTAACCACTATGCTACTGTGCTGCCTGCTGCTGCTACTACTGTCCCCGTACACTATTGTTGAGCCAGAAAGTCGAGGAAAGGTTGCCACCGCCTCAAGAACCCTTGTCCCGATCCTCTCAGGGCCAATTTGACCTTCTCTAGCTTAATGAAACCCGCCATGTCATTGATCCAGGTCTCCACGCTTGGGGGCCTCGCATCCTTCCATTGTAGCAAAATCCTTCGCCGGGCTACTAGGGACGCAAAGGCCAGCACACCGGCCTCTTTCGCCTCCTGCACTCCTGGCTCAACCCCCACCCCAAAAATCGAGAGTCCCCATCCTGGCTTGACCCTGGATCCCACCACCCACGACACCGTCCTCGCCACCCCCTTCCAGAACTCCTCCAGTGCCGGGCATGCCAGAACATATGGGCATGGTTCGCTGGACTCCCCGAACACCTGACACACCTGTCTTCACCCCCAAAGACCCTACTCATTCCAGACCCGGACATGTGGGCCCGGTGCAGCACCTTGAATTGGATGAGGCTAAGCCGCGCACACGAGGAGGAAGAATTAACCCTTTCCAGGGCATCAGCCCATGTCCCGTCTTCGATCTGTTCCCCCAGTTCCCCCTCCCACTTAGCTTTCAGCTCCCCTACTGACGCCTCCTCCACCTCCTGCATAACCTTGTAGATATCAGATATCTTCCCCTCTCCAACCCAGACCCCCGAAAGCACCCTGTCACTCACCCCCCTCGCGGGAAGCGAAGGGAATCCCTCCACCTGCCGTCTAGCAAACGCCTTTACCTGCAGATACCTGAACATGTTTCCCAGTGGAGCCCAAATTTCTCCTTCAACTCCCCCAGGCTCGCAAACCTCCCATCAATAAACAGGTCCCTCAGCTGTCTGATACCCGCTCTGTGCCAACACTGAAATCCCCCATCAATGTTCCCCGGGACAAACCTATGGTTCCCCCTTAACGGAGCCTCCATCGAGCCCCCCACTTCTCCCCTATATCGCCTCCACTGCCCCCAAATCTTGAGGGTAGCCGCCACCACCGGACTCATGGTATACCTCGTGGGAGGGAGCGGCCACGGCGCCGTTACCAAGGCCCCCAGGCTTGTATCTCCACAGGACGCCCTCTCCATCCGTTTCCATGCTGCTGTTGCACGTTTTACTATGGGCGCAAAACGCGTTTATTGGAGTGTATTAACACGCCTCCGTATTCGACGTGTGCTTAACACTACTAGGCTCTGTTGTATGTAATTATTCAGCTCTGGGAGTCGCCAGTTGCCGTATAGACAACGTCACAAGTATTCCAAGGTCAAGTTCAAAGTAATAAAGACGATACACCGATTAGTAAGGTTCAAACGATCAATATTTATTATACAGTTATAATAAATACTCATGCACACACTAAGAGACTAAGCTATAACTAAACTTAAGTGAACAGAATACTTATCTAACAGGAACAGGCAAGGTCAGAGAACGAGGCCTTCGTCCTGGTCTTGTACTGCAGCCTTCAGCAAGCGTTCTGGTACTGGGAGTCTAGTGGGCTTGGATCGCGTAGCGAGCGTTGAACTTACGGTTTCGGCGGCTGGTGCTCAACGGCTGGAGTCAGGATGCAAGATGTCTATCAGAGCCGGAGCACGGGTTTAACAGACCGGACAACACGAGGTCCCTATCTTTTATAGGGGTTCCATTGTCCTTCCCTCTTCTCGGGCGGGCTCTACCTATTGGATCAATTTCTTATCGATACTGGATTAATTCCCCAATGCGAGGGGGTCTCCGTGATGGAGGGGGCGTTTCTTATGTCCTTTTGTTTGGAGGTTTCTGGTGCCTCGATGTCTGGGCCTTGATTAGAATGTGTCCATTCAGAACCAAATGTATCTATTGTGTGGGTGTTCAAGTCTGATGGCCTCATTAGCATGCAAAGCGTTTTGCCATTTGCACCTAGCTAAGGTCTTCTCACCTGAGCCCAAACTGGTTTCTGCTGCTGCAGAATGCAAACTGCTCTTTGCAGACTGCTGTTCTGGCTAAACTGTCTGTTTCCCAGCAGTCTTAGCGGTTGACCTATTTTGTAGCTCAGCATCCATTTTAGGTGGCTACACTGCCCCCTCCCCCTCCATCACCCACTTGCGCACCATCGACTCATTGGCCACCCAATAATACCCCGAGAGATTGGGTAACGCCAGCCCCCCCCCCCCCATCTCTACCCCGCCCCAAGAAGACCCTCTTCACCCTCGGGGTCCCGTGCGCCCAAACAAAGCTCATGATGCTGCTGGTCACCCTTCTAAAAAAGGCCCTAGGGATAAAGATGGGCAAACACTGGAAGAGAAACAAGAACCTCGGGAGAACCGTCATTTTGACGGACTGCACTCTACCCGCCAACGATAGCGGCGCCATGTCCCACCTTTTAAATTCCTCCTCCATCTGTTCCACCAACCTGGTAAAATTAAGCTTATGGAGAGTCCCCCAACTCCTGGCCACCTGCACCCCCAGGTATCTGAAACTCTTCACTGCCCTCTCAAATGGGAGCCTCCCAATTCCCTCCTGCTGATCACCCGGGTGTACTACAAATACCTCGCTCTTGCCTAAATTTAACTTATAGCCCGAGAAGCCCCCAAATTCCGCTAACAGCTCCATCAACCCCGGCATTCCCCCTTCTGGGTCCGCCACATACAACAGCAGGTCGTCCGCATACAGCGAGACCCGATGTTCCTCCCCACCCCGCACCAGACCCCTCCATCTCCCTGACTCCCTCAATGCCACAGCCAAAGGTTCAATCGCCAGTGCAATGAGCAAGGGGGACAGGGGGCACCCCTGCCTGGTCCCACGGTAGAGCCTAAAGTACTCCGATCTCCTTCCATTGGTAACTACACTCGCCATCAAGCCGCGTAGAGCAGCCTCACCCATTTGATGAATCCCTCCCCAAATCGAAACCGCTCCAGCACCTCCCACAGATACCCCCACTCAACTCAATCAAACGCTTTCTCTGCATCCAGCGCCACCACTATCTCCGCCTCCCCCTCCACTGCCGGCATCATGATAACATTTAGCAGTCTCCGCACATTCGTGTTGAGCTGCCGTCCCTTGACAAATCCTGTCTGATCTTCGTGTATCACCCCTGGCACACAGTCCTCTATCCTGGTGGCCAGGATCTTCGCCAGCAACGTAGCGTCAACATTGAGGAGCGAGAACGGCCTGTATGATCCACACTGCAAGGGGTCCTTATCCCTCTTCAGGATCAGAGAGATCAGTGTCCGCGACATCGTTGGGGGCAAAGCCCCCCCCCCCCCCCCCCCCCCCCCCTCCCATGCCTCATTGAAGGCTAGCACCAACAGGGGGCCCACCAGATCCGCATACTTTTTATAAAATTCCACCGGGAACCCGTCCGGCCCCGGGGCCTTACCTGACTGCATTTGTCCAATCCCCCTGACTAGCTCCTCCAACTCTATTGGCGCACCCAGCCCCTCTACCAGCTCCTCTTGAACCCTTGGGATAAATAGCCTGTTCATGAAGCTCTCCATCCCCCCTCTCCCCATTGGAGGTTCCGACCGGTACAGTTCCTTGTAGAAGTCCCTAAAGACCCCGTTTACTTCTGTCCCCTTCTGCACTACATCTCCACCCCCTTCCTTCACTCCCCCAATTTCCCTAGCCGCATCTCGCCTACGGAGCTGATGCGCCAACATCCTGCTCGCCTTCTCCCCATACTCATATACCGTGCCCTGCGACCTCCTCCACTGTGTCTCCGCCTTTCTGGTGGTCAACAAGTCAAATTTGGCCTGCAAACTACGCCGTTCCCCCAGCAACCCCTCCTCAGGTGCCTCCGCATATCTCCTGTCCACATCCAGGAGCTCCCCCACCAGTCTCTCTCTCTCCTTCCTCTCCCTCCTTTCCCTTTGGGCCCGGATGGAGATCATCTCCCCCCGGATCACTGCTTTCAGAGCCTCCCAGACCATCCCCACCTGGACCTCCCCCATGTCATTGGTATCAAGATACCCCTCAATACTTCCCCGGACCCTCCTACACACCACCTCATCAGCCAGCGTCCCCACATCCAGGCGTCAGAGCGGGCGCTGGTCCCGCGCCTCCCCCATCTCCTGATCAACCCAGTGTGGAGCATGGTCTGAAATCGCTATGGCCGAATACTCGGCATCCTGCACCCTCGGGATCAATCCCCTGCTCAGGACGAAAAAATCTATTCGGGAATAGACCCTATGGACATGAGAGAAAAAGGAATACTCCTGCGCTCTCGGTCTCCCAAACCTCCAGGGATCCACCCCTCCCATCTGGTCCATAAACCCCCTCAGCACTTTGGCCACCGCTGGTCTCCTACCCGTCCTTGAACTGGACCGGTCCAGTGGGGGATCCAGCACTGTGTTAAAGTCTCCCCCCATGATCAGGCCCCCTGCCTCCAGGTCCGGAATGTGGCCCAACAAGCGCCTCATGAAGCCAGCATCATCCCAATTCGGGGCATATACATTAACCAGCACCACCTTCTCTCCCTGCAGCCTACCCTTCACCATAATATATCTGGCCTCCTTGTCCGACACCACCTCAGCCGCCTCGAACGCCACCCTCTTCCCCACCAGAATCGCCACCCCCCGGTTCTTCGCGTCCAATCCTGAGTGAAAAACCTGCCCCACCCACCCCTTCCTCAGACGAACCTGGTCCGCCACCTTCAAGTAGGTCTCTTGGAGCATGGCCACGTCTGCCTTCAACCCCTTCAGATGAGAAAATACCCTAGTTCTCTTAACCGGCCCATTCAGCCCCCTCACGTTCCAGGTAATCAGCCGGATCAGAGGGCAACCCGTCCCCCTCCCCCGCCGGCTAGCCATAGCTTATCGACTGCTCACCCCAGGCCAGCTCGCCCCGCCCGACCCGTTCCCCATGGCGATAACGCCTCTCCTCTACCCACCCGGCCCACACCAGCTCCTTCCTGGCCATTCCAGCAGCAACCCGGTATTCCATCCCCTCCTGGCATGGGGTCATCCTCCTTTTTCCACACCTCCTTAGCACCGCTTCAGCGCGGGAAAGAAAACCAGTAGAGGCCACGCCCCCACCGCCAGCTCCGCCCCCCCGCCCCACAGCGCGGGAAACCAGAGGAAAGCCCGCGCTTTCACACTGCCACACCCCACCCTTCTGACGTAGCTCCCCAAAATCCAGTTTCACCCCAACCCCCAGCCCCGTACAGAAGAGAACATATATAACAAAAACCCCCAACATTCCCCACATACCCCACACCCATACCCAACAGGCAGACCCACCCGGAAACAGAGCAAAAAGAAAACCAGCATAAAAACCAAGTGTCAAAATTGAAGAACAGCAACAGCGAAAACAGCAACGGCCATAGTGTGTCCCCAGACCCTAGTTCGAGTCCAGCTTTTCCGCCTGTACAAAGGCCCACGCCTCCTCCGGGGACTCGAAGTAGTGGTGCCAGTCCTTGTATGTCAACCACAGGCGCGCAGGCTGCAGCATTCCAAATCTGACCAGCTTGGCATGCAGCACCGCCTTCGTCTGGTTGAACCCGGCCCACCACTTAGCCACCTCCGCACTCCAGTCCTGGTAGATTTGCACTACCGAATCCTCCCACTTGCTGCTCCTCTCTTTCTTGGCCCAGCGCAGCACACACTCCCGGTCGCTGAATCGATGGAACCGCACCAGCACCGCCCTCGGGGGTTCATTGGCCTTAGGCCTCCTGGCCAGCACTCTGTGAGCTCCCTCAAGCTCCAGAGGCAAATGGAAGGACCCCGCACCCATCAACGAGCTCAACATCATGGTCACATACGACGGGAGGTCCGACCCCTCCAGCCCCTCCGCCAGGCCTAGGATCCTCAAATTCTTTCACCTCGTGCGAACGTCCAGCTCCTCCAAGCGGTCTTGCCACTTTTTGTGAAGTGCCTCGTGCAACTCCACTTTCCCCACGAGGACCACGGCCTCCTCCTCCCGCTCAGCGGCCTGCTGCTGCAACTCCCGGATAGACACCTCCTGGGCCGCCTGGGTCCCAAGCAGCTTGTTGGTTGTCGCATTCAGGGAGTCCAGCAGCTCAGCCTTCAGCTCCGCAAAACAGCGCAGAAGAGAGGCTTGCTGCTCCTGCACCCACTTCCACCAGTCCTCGGGTGTTCCTCCGGCCGCCATTTTGTCCTTCTTCCCCCGCTTTTCTTGGGGAGCTGCTGCAGCTTTTTCCTTTGCCCCACTCCGAGTGAGCACCATAAATTATGGGGAATGCTCCTCTGGACACCTTCCTCCACCGGGATTCGTCGAAACAGCGCCAGCGTTGGATGAGGGTGAGCACAGTAGGAAGTCTTACAACACCAAGTTAAAGTCCAACAGGTTTGTTTCAAACACGAGCTTTCGGAGCACTGCTCCTTCCTCAGGTGAATGAAGAGGTATGTTCCAGAAACATAAATATGGACGAAGTCAAAGATGCCAGATAATGCCTAGAATGCGAGCATTTGCAGATAATTAAATCTTTACAGATGCAGAGATAGGGGTAACCCCAGGTTAAAGAGGTGTGAATTGTCTCAAGCCAGGACAGTTGGTAGGATTTTGCAAGCCCAGGCCAGATGGTGGTGGATGAATGTAATGCACCATGAATCCCAGGTCCCGGTTGAGGCCGCACTTATGTGTGCAGAACTTGGCTATAAGTTTCTACTCAGTGATTCTGCGTTGTCGTCCATCCCGAAGGCCGCCTTGGAGAACGCTTACCCGGAGATCAGAGGCTGAATGCCCTTGACTGCTGAAGTGTTCCCCGACTGGAAGGGAACATTCCTGCCTAGTGATTGTCGCGCGATGTCTGCTCATTCATTGTCGCTGCGTCTGCATGGTCTCACCAATGTACCATACTTTGGGACATCCTTTCCTGCAGCATATCAGGTAGACAACATTGGCCGAGTCGTACGAGTATGTGCCGTGTACCTGGTGGGTGGTGTTCTCACGTGTAATGGTGGTATCCATGTCGATGATCGGGCACGGCTTGCAGAGATTGCCATGGCAGTGTTGTGTGGGGTCGTGGTCTTGGTTCTGAAGGCTGGGTAGTTTGCTGCAGACAATGGCTTGTTTGAGGTTGCGCGGTTGTTTGAAGGCAAGTAGTGGGGGTGTGGGGATGACCTTGGCAAGATGTTCATCTTCATCGATGATGTGTTGAAGTCTGTGAAGAAGGTGTCGTAGTTTCTCCGCTCCGGGAAAGTACTGGACGATGAAGGTTGGTTGTGTCCCGTGTTTGTCTTCTGAGGAGGTTGGTGCGGTTTTTTGCTGTGGCGCGTTGGAACTGTTGATCGATGAGTCGAGCGCCATATCCCGTTCGTACAAGGGCATTTTTCAGCATCTGTAGATGTCTGTTATGCTCCTGTCATCTGACCAGATCCTGTGTATACAGAGGGCTTGTCCATAGGGGATGGCTTCTTTAACATGTTTAGGGTAGAAGCTGTAGAAGTGGAGCATCGTGAGGTTATTCATGGGCTTGCAGTAAAGCGAAGCGCTGAGGTCATCGTCCTTGATGGAGATGAATGTGTCCAAGAAGGCAACTGATTTTGGAGAGTAGTCCATGGTGAGTCTGATGGTGGGATGGAACTTATTGATGTCATCGTTTAGTCGTTTCAGTGATTCTTCGCCGTTGGTCCAAAGGAAACAAATGTCATCGATGTATCTGGAGCATAACGTCAGTTGACGTTCCTGTGTGGTGAGGAGGTCTTGTTCAAACTTGTGCATGAAGATGTTGGCATATTGAGGTGTGAATTTGGTCCCCATGGCTGTTCTGTGCGTCTGGATGAAGAACTTGTTGTCGAAGGTGAAGACGTTGTGATCCAGAATGAAGCGGATGAGTTGCAGAATTGTGTCTGGAGTTTGGCAGTTGTCGCTGTTGAGTACTGAGGCTGTTGCAGCAATGCCGTCGTCATGGGGGATGCTGGTGTAGAGTGCCGAGACATCCATTGTGATGAGGAATGTTCCTGGTTCAACTCGTCCATGAACATAGAACATTCCAGCGCAGTACAGGCCCTTCGGCCCTTGATGTTGCGCTGACCTGTGGATGCTGAGTTTCTGTAGGATGTCCGTCGTGTCGCGACAGAAGCTGGGCGTACCTTGTATGATGGGTTTCAAGATGCCCACGCTGTAGCCAGAGAGGTTCTCACACAGGGTCCTATTGCCTGAAACGATAGGACGGCCTGGTGTGATGGCCTTGTATATTTTTGGGAGGCAGTAGAGATCTCCAATGCAGGGAGTACGTGGGATGAGAGCACATAGGGTGCTCTGGTCTGGATCCAAGGCCTTAATCAGTCTGTTGAGTTGGCGGATATGTTCCTTGGTCGGATCTGCGGGTAACTGTCTGTAGTGTTCCTGGTTGTTGAGTCGGTATACTTCTTTGCAGTAGTCCGTTCTGTTCAGTCTGATGGTGGCCCCTCCTTTGTCTGCTGGTTTGATGATGATGTTGCGGTTGGCCTTGAGAGCGTGGATGGCGTTGCATTGTGCTTGGGTGACGTTTGGGTCTGTCTTGTGAATGCGACTGATGAATCTGGCATTGACACGACTCCTGACGGCTTGAGAATACATGTCGAGTCTCGGGCAGCAGCCTTTCGGAGAGCTCAATTCAACTTTTTCCTCTTCGGTTGCCGCACTGCAGATCTCTCGGTCTCCTGTTCCGGTTCATTGGTAGTCTCCTTGGGTTTGCTGTCGGCCTTTTGGTGTCTGTGGAAGAATTCCCGGAGCCTCATTCGCCTGATGAATTCCTCCATAATCTGGCCCAACATAGAACATAGAACAGTACAGCACAGAACAGGCCCTTCGGCCCTCGATGTTGTGCCGAGCAATGATCACTCTACTCAAACCCACGTATCCACCCTATACCTGTAACCCAACAACCCCCCCTTAACCTTACTTTTTAGGACACTACGGGCAATTTAGCATGGCCAATCCACCTAACCCGCACATCTTTGGACTGTGGGAGGAAACCGGAGCACCCGGAGGAAACCCACGCACACACGGGGAGGACGTGCAGACTCCGCACAGACAGTGACCCAGCCGGGAATCAAACCTGGGACCCTGGAGCTGTGAAGCATTTATGCTAACCACCATGCTACCGTGCTGCCCACTATGTGTCCTGTACTGATGCTGTCCCTCTGAGTCTGTGAACTGTGTCCTGTACTGATACTGTCCCTCTCAGTCTGTGAGCTGTATCCTATGCTGATACTGTCCCTCTGAGCCTGTGAACTGTGCCCTGTACTGATACTGTCCCTCTCAATCTGTGAGCTGTGTCCAGTACTGATTCTGTCCCTCAGTCTGTGAGCTGTGTGCTGTACTGATACTGTCCCTCTCAGTCTGTGAGCTGTGTCCTATGCTGATACTGTCCCTCAGTATGTGAGCTGTGTCCAGTACTGATTCTGTCCCTCAGTCTGTGAGCTGGGTCCTGTACTGATTCTGTCCCTCTCAGTCTGTGAGCCGTGTCCTGTACTGATACTGTCCCTCTCAGTCTGTGAGCTGTGTCCTATGCTGATACTGTCCCTCTGAGCCTGTGAACTGTGTCCTGTACTGAGACTGTCCCTCTCAGTCTGTGTGCTGTGCAGATACTGTCCCTCTGAGTCTGTGAGCTGTGTCTGTAATAATACTGTCCCTCTCAGTCTGTGAGCTGTGTCCTGTACCTATACTGTCCCTCAGTCTGTGAGCTGTGTCCTGTACTGATACTGTCCCTCTGAGTCTGTGAACTGTGTCCTGTACTGATATTGTCCCTCTCAGTCGGTGAGCTGTGTGCTGTACTGATACTCTCCCTCTCAGTCTGTGAGCTGTGTCCAGTACTGATTCTGTCCCTCTCAGTCTGTGAGCTGTGTCCAGTACTGATTCTGTCCCTCTCAGTCGGTGAGCTGTGTGCTGTACTGATACTGTTCCTCTCAGTATGTGAGCTGTGCCCTGTACTGATACTGTTCCTCTCAGTCTGTGAGCTGTGTCCTGTACTGATATTGTCCCTCTCAGTCGGTGAGCTGTGTGCTGGACTGATTCTGTCCCTCAGTATGTGAGCTGTGTGCTGTACTGATACTGTCCCTCTCAGTCTGTGAGCTCTGTCCTGTACTGATATTGTCCCTCTCAGTCGGTGAGCTGTGTGCTGTACAGATACTGTCCCTCTCAGTCTGTGAGCTGTGTCCTGTACTGATATTGTCCCTCTCAGTCGGTGAGCTGTGTGCTGTACTGATTCTGTCCCTCAGTATGTGAGCTGTGTGCTGCACTAATACTGTCCCTCTGAGTCTGTGAAATGTGCCCTGTACTGAGACTGTCCCTCTCAGTCTGTGAGCTGAGTCCTGTACTGAGACTGTCCCTCTCAGTCTGTGAGCTGGGTCCTGTACTGAGACTGTCCCTCTCAGTCTGTGAGCTGGGTCCTGTACTGATACTGTCCCTCTCAGTATGTGAGCTGTGTGTTGTACTGATACTGTCCCTCTCAGTCTGTGAGCTGTGTGCTGTACTGATGTTGTTGCTCTCAGACTGTGAGACTTGTCCATCCTGACCATGTCTCTGAGTATTTGAAATGTGGCCTTTACTGATATTAAACCCTGGTCCTGTTAAATCTATTAAATAGATTCATATTGATTGAACACAAAGTACCATTGAATCAATCAGAATAAAAAGAGGATTCAGGTTGATGAGCCACATTTGAGCAAGATGCTGTCTTTGAAATAAATAAATTTGATAAGGCATTGTAAAATCAACAGATAAAATCCAGGTTTAGGATGAGAAATGACAAGTTACATTCACACCAAAGTGCCAGGCAATGATCATCTTCAACAAAAGGGAATCTAACCATCTCCCCTTGACATTCAGCGTCATTACCATCACTGAATCACCCATTAGCAAAATCCTGGTGTTACCTTTGAACAGAAATTGATTTGGACTCGCCATATTTTAAAGAACCTCTTTTAATCCTTGTCTGAGCTTGTTTCATTTTTTAATTCCTGTCTCACTTGTTGCAAATGTTGGTTTTAAAGTGAATCCCCCATCCAACCCACCAGTTTAATGTGTCAAGAACTGACCCAAGCACTCCCTTCAATCCAGCGTGCAAGGTGGCAGGATCCCGTGATATAAGTTTGATGGTCTTGGCTAGCAGCCAATCAGCCTTTATTTCGGGACTTATCCTATTCTCGATGTTGATTGGTCGAGCCTTCAGAAGATTCTGGAAGAAGGAGAGCAGTCTTCCTTTTGGTCAGTTCTGTTCAAAGCTCTGAGACAGCAGGTTCTATAAGCTAAGGCTGGAGATTAAAACCCTCTGCAGCCTGGCCAGTGAAGGTTTAACTTCTGAGTAAATGACTGCAATGACAGTAGCCAGGCCTGTGAAACTTTAATCCTCTGTTTGAAAGGCTGGGACGCGCCCAGTCTGGTACTTCGCTTGAGAACCCTAAAAGATCCTGAAGACCATGCCCTTCTCTATCTCTTCATACCACAGCCAGAAACCCTGTCCAAAGGATCGACAAGCAGTTGAATGGCAGAGTGGACGGTGAACCTGTTAGAATCTCTCAAGTAGAGAATTCTAACATTATCTCAGTGAGACTGAGAGTCAATCTGGTGGAGGCCAGTACAAGTAAAGGAGACTCTCCGGATCAATTCCTGCAGACCATGAGGTCTAATTGATACTAAAAGGTCCAAACCAACTGATGGTTTTAAACACCTCACATTGTGACAGGATAATCGCCCACAAAGACCACAACCTCAGCAGCGAAATTATTCAACTCTCATTCCGAGTGTAATCCCTCTTATTTTTATCCCCGACCATGTGTCTGTCTTGGGTGTGTTTGGGTGGAGGATGGAACAGGATGAGGGAATAATAAGATTAGCAGACCATTGCTCTACTATTGCCATTACATGTTTATCTCTCACTTTGTTATAAATAATTTTTAATAAAATTTACAAATCTGGTACATGTAAGTCTATGTAGTAGTCAAGGGTCAAATATCTCAAGAAAACATTTGCATTATTGGTTAATTCACTTACTTTCAGACTCTGGGATCTGTGGGGTTGGAATTGACTAGGCACTCACCCAGCGTGTTGTAACAATATACAAACTATGGCTACAAGCCTGGATCAAAGGCTGGGATTTCTGTGGAGAGTAACTCACCTCCTGACTCCCAAAAGCCTGTTTGACATAACAAGGCTCAGGTCAAGAGTGTGATGGAATACTTTCCGTTTGCCTGGATGAGTCAGTCAACAGTTAAGAAGCTCAATACCACCTGGGACAAAGAGGTCTGCTTGAGTGGCACCTTATTTACCACCTTCAACATTCACTGACACACAGTGGCAGCAGTGTGTACCATTCAATAAGATGCACTTCAGCATTGCACCAAGGCTCCTTCGACAGCACCTTTCAAACCCATGACCTCTGCCACCGAGAAGGACAAGGTTTAGTTGCATAGGAGAACCACCACCTCCCAGTTGGAAATATGTCAGCCATTCCTCGACCATGACCTGGAAATACCTCCCTTGCAGCATTTTGGGTATACCTACATCACATAGAACATAGAACATAGAATAGTACAGCACAGAACAGGCCCTTCGGCCCTCAATGTTGTGCCGAGCCATGATCACCCGACTCAAACCCACGTATCCACCCTATACCCGTAACCCAACAACCTCCCCCTTAACCTTACTTTTTTTATTAGGACACTACGGGCAATTTAGCATGGCCAATCCACCTAACCCGCACATCTTTGGACTGTGGGAGGAAACCGGAGCACCCGGAGGAAACCCACGCACACAGGGGGAGGACGTGCAGACTCCACACAGACAGTGCCCCAGCCGGGAATCGAACCTGGGACCCTGGAGCTGTGAAGCATTTATGCTAACCACCATGCTACCCTGCTGCCCCTGGACTGCAGAGGTTCAAGAACGAAGCTCCCCACCACTTTCACAAGGGCAACCAGGGATGGCCAATAACTGCAGGCCTATCGAGCGACATCCACATCTGATGAAAGAATATATACGTAAGAAGTTATGTAACTCCCTGTGCTCCTGTCTTAGATGGTCTTTTAAGCTTGCAGTTTGTGTTCTGTGTTTATCACTGATGGGATTTTACTCTCTATAATGGAACATATAGAGGTTGGGAAACTGTCTGTCAAGTTTCATCTGAGAGCAGTGTTAGAGAACTGCTAAATAGAGAGAGAGGGAGAGAGAGATGGAGATGTGTTTGTTGATGATCTATGAATTTTGTGTTGAAGTTTGAAAATTATGGGTGAATTGGGGCAGTTTGATGCTGGTGTTTGGATTGTAACAGCAGGGAGGCAGACTTGGTGCAATGTCATTGAGATGATTTTAAAAATGAGCTGAGGAGTTGGCATTTGTTAGAGAGAGAGAAAGGAAAATACGTTTAAAGTTGAAACCATCACTGCAGCTGAAGCTCCGCTCTCTATCGTTCGGATGTAAGAATTTTCAATGTTTCCTTGTTCTTTGTGAAATGCAGTTTTTCCCTAATTTCACTGACAGACATTAGTGAAGAAAGAAAATGTGATGTCATTTACTTTCTCCCCTTTCACAGGCATGTGCTGGGTTTTTGAAGATTAAAAAGTTTCACAGTAAAACTAGAAGTGTTGTGAGAAAGGAGATATGTATGTACAGATTGTAGCCACCTGGGTTGGCCACTTGCCCAAACAAAATGGAGAATCGCAAAGAGAGCAGGGAAAAATGGACTGCATTCAAAAACAAGCAGTTTTGCAGAGTTCCTTAGTGTATTAGGGGCCTCACGGTAGCATGGTGGTTAGCATCAATGCTTCACAGCTCCAGGGTCCCAGGTTCGATTCCCGGCTGGGTCACTGTCTGTGTGGAGTCTGCACGTCCTCCCCGTGTGTGCGTGGGTTTCCTCCGGGTGCTCCGGTTTCCTCCCACAGTCCAAAGATGTGCGGGTTAGGTGGATTGGCCATGCTAAATTGCCCGTAGTGTAAGGTTAATGGGGGGATTGTTGGGTTACGGGTATACGGGTTACGTGGGTTTAGGTAGGGTGATCATTGCTCGGCACAACATCGAGGGCCGGAGGGCCTGTTCTGTGCTGTACTGTTCTATGTATTCAGTCCACAGAAAGCAGACAGCACTGAAACCAGCAACCATACAATTAAACTTTTGTGGTACTGGTGAAACATGTGGGGGGCAGGATTCTCCACCCAGCGAGACCGGAATCGCGAAATTTGATTGGGCGGAGTATCGCGTGTCGGCCAAAGATGGAGATCGCCGCTGAGTGTGCAACAGAATGACATGCTCTGGTTCCTCGACAGCTACATGATTGAATTCCATGCTGCATACTGGCATGCAAATTGTACAGTAAAGGCTATTGGCATATCATTAACAGCCTGATCCGGCATTCACTGGGACTCCTGCAACGCTCCGTCTCTGGCAGGCTGGATTACCGATGGAGAGGTTCACTTCTGGTATTGGAAATCGGACGTCAGACAATGTGGTTGCTGAGGGAGAGAGAGGGGGTACAAAAAGTGTTCAACATCGCTATTGTGGGCTGACAGTTGTGCCGCTGGCCTGGGGGCATCCACCAGTGCCGGAGGGAGTAACGGGGGGTGGCCAGGAGTTGGGTCGTGGTCAGGGTGGCTGGGCACCGACCACCATTGCACAGCCTGCAAGGCCGCAATGCCGCTGCGCATGGAGTGTTTACATGCAGCTCTTGTTTGTCAGGCTCTCCCGTGCCGATCCCGATCCCGTCGTGTCATAAGCCTCATGCATTGATATTGCACGAGTTCCATGTGGGCCCCGGGCTAGCCCATTACTGTGTGCGGAACTCCTCCAGGACAGCAGGGTAGCATGGTGGTTAGCATAAATGCTTCACAGCTCCAGGGTCCCAGGTTCGATTCCTGGCTGGGTCACTGTCTGTGTGGAGTCTGCACGTCCTCCCCCTGTGTGCGTGGGTTTCCTCCGGGTGCTCCGGTTTCCTCCCACAGTCCAAAGATGTGCGGGTTAGGTGGATTGGCCATGCTAAATTGCCCGTAGTGTCCTAATAAAAGTAAGGTTAAGGGGGGGGGGGGTTGTTGGGTTACGGGTATAGGGTGGATACGTGAGTTTGAGTAGGGTGATCATGGCTCGGCACAACATTGAGGGCCGAAGGGCCTGTTCTGTGCTGTACTGTTCTATGTTCTATGACTGCTGCCGCTTTCGGGCTGTAGAACACTCACGGTTCATCCCCGGCGTTAGTACTTAGGGCGCGATTCTCCGCTCCCCACGCCGGGTTGGAGAATAGCGGGAGGGCCTTCCTGACATTTTTCCTGACCTCCCACTATTCTCTCCCCCCACCCCGGCCACCCCACGACACGAATCGCTGCTCGCCGTTTTTTTTACGGCGAACAGCGATTCCCCCCTAGCCGATGGGCCGTGTTTCCAGGTCTTTACGGCCGTTTTCATGAATTCAAACACACCTGCTCTCACCATTCGTGAAAACGGCCGCAAAGTGCCGTTCTGCACAACCATGGCACCGATTGGCACGGCCGTGGCCAAGGGGAGCATGGGCCCGCGATTGGTGGGCACCAATCATGGGCAGTGGGTCTGATCCCTATGCACTCTCTGTCCCTCCGCCGCCCCGCAGGATCAGTCCGCGGGGCGGCTGAGGGGCATGACGGACCGCGCATGCGCAGGTTTGACGCATATGCGCGATGACGTCAACGCGCATGCGCGGGTTGGAGCCGTCCAATCCGCGCATGCGCGGCTGACATCATCGTGCGCGTCAGCCGCCGTGAGTCTTGGCGGCCGGGCTTAGCGAACGTTCGCCAAGCCCGCGATGCCGTTCTTCACGGGGCCGCGATGCTAGCCCCAATGGGGGGGGGGGGGTGAATCGGGTCCCGGGAGGGGGCGCGGAGGCTGCCGTGAAACACGGTCGGTTTCACGGCAGCCTTTACGACTCTCCGCATTTGCGGAGAATCGCACCCTTTGTCTATCAAACGGAGAATTACTCCCAGGATTTCTCGTCCAGATACAAATTCCCACCTCAAAGAGTGGAGTCATTTTTATGCTTTAATAGTGTAAATTAGATTTCAGGAGCTCAATTTAAGGTGATTATTCATGGATTATTCTTATGTTAAAAACTCGACTCAAAAGCTAAACTCCTTGGGGAACAACTGGAATCTTCTCATCTGTTTTGCTCCAAGGTTTTATTCAGAAGTAACCGGTTTGAATTGGTGTGCGCACAAAATTTGAAGAAATATCTTTGTTCTACTGAAACCGCGATTTCTCTGAGAACGTTTTGCCCCTTTTTGAAACAGAGCAGACAGTTCATTCCATCACCAAACGACTTTAAGTTTGGAATTAACCCATTCGATTCCCAGCAGGATGAACATTTCATCTTCATTTTTAAAATAAATCACACAGTGACGATGGTATCCAGTACTGCAAAGTGTAACAACATTTCCAGCCGCTTCCTGCAGACCCTCTCTGGATTCTTCCGCCCCGCCCACCACAGGCAGGACGCAGACCATGAAAAGGTCCATTGACGTTGGGAGGGAATTTCCCGTCGGCAGGTGGGTCCGGCCGGAGAATTCCGCCCTTGTGACACAGCGCGGTGACAATTTGATCCAAAGACTCTGCTGTTTCAAAATGTTTTGTTATTTCCTGAGCCATATACTTGGGAATGGAAGATCTGAGATAAACACACGAACTAATTAATGACAATCATTTAAAAACCATCAACAAAAAGGGAAGAAGACATTGGAATTAATGAATTGGATATACGTGAATTAATATTCTAAACAGCTAAATGAGAAATTTCCTGGGATTTAAAATACACTTCAGCTCATTTCTGTGAAGATTAAGAAATAAACTCTACGTGGAGTTCTCTGAATTTGAGACGATTTGGAAATTATCATTTTTTCTTCTGCTTAAGTAATGAGATGTCAGCAAAGATAAAGAGCAATGAATCAAATTGAATGATATCTTATTTTGTTAAATAAGAAAATATTGTATTGGACTGTAAAGATTCTCCAGGGCTCATGAACGATATGTACGTTCAATTCCAGCCCCACTTGACCCGGAGTTGCAACACAATTGGATTAAGCAATAATTCTTCAAAAAGTACCCAAAGTCTTTGGCCCTTGGTTGCCCAGTAATTACAGTTACTAGGTTTGTATATTTTAAACACAATTACCATTTATTTATAACAGAAGTACAATGAAATATGCAGCAAATACAACTGGTTAACTATTATCTAATCCCTAATTCCCCACTTTAACAGACCCCACCTTCTACATACACACACAAGAGAGACTCACTCAGAAGAGAAGAGAGTGGTGAAAATAATAAGAACAAAAGTTTTTAAAAAGTGTCATTGTTTCAGATGGCTGTTTCTTGCACTGCTCTTCTCTTCAACCTTTGCATTCAGTTCGAGGTTTTCACTGCCGTTTGAGAAAAAGAGCAGCGTTCCTAGAGAGAACATGAGGGAGCAAGAGAGAGAGAAGGTCCTTTCCTTTTAGCATCCAGGGTTCAAACACTGCTTTCCTTAGGTCTCTGGAAATCATCCCACTCAGGCAGGATCAAATCACCACCTGTTACCGGGCAGAATACGGGCTTTGGCCAATTCATTGGCCACCAGCCAATCAATCGAACTGAGTCCCACGCCATCTCTCAGGTGCCACAATGTCTGAGTTTTGCTGTCCACAGCAAGCAAGTTGTTCTTTTTTGTAACTATGAATTCTTCATTTCCCTTGCTTGATTAAATATATATATCCATTAAGTATCCATTTATCAACATGATGACAACAAAGCTAAAGAAAGGGAAAACAAGGGAATCAAAATGAATGATCCTTACAGATAGAATGGAATCTAATAAGATGTTTAACATTGTCCGGGGGCGTGGGGAGTGGGGGTCATACGATAAGAGCATGGGGGCCCTGCATTTTCAGAAGCACAGGCTCTGCTCATCTTTTAATCCTTTATTTTATCCCGGTGCATATTATATAATTGATGTTTTGGGGGGATATGTGTCATGCACTGAGTCCCTTGTTGATCCGCACTGGAGTTTTGCAATGAGGAGCCGAATTAAATCATAGAGAATCCTCGTTTGGTCACGACAGTTGGCTGGGGTGGGACCCATTTCGCAGTGGCATTGTTGCTGGTGTGTGGGTATTCGCCCTGGCGTTGCTGTGGACACCAGGATGTTGACCGTCAATGAGAATGTTGTTCTGGATGAGGATCGTGGCTCCGCGGTGCAGGTCTTTGGATCTCACTTTGAGGAATTGTGAGGGATCCATGAGAGAATGGTGGAGGCACAGGAGAGAATCCTGGTATTTAACAGATAACTTTCCCTGGTGAGGGTCCACTTTAGATTCGTTGAGGTCCTGCTGCACGGTGTGTCATCGAGCCTGATGGGTTCGAGAGGTGGTGGCTGAACAAAGAGTGTCTGTGAGTCCGGTCCTGGTGAGAAGTGAGGGCCGCAGCTTGAAAGAGAACTGGGATGTTCCTCCACAAAACTACAGAACACTGGAATGGCAAATCTGACTACTCGCCTGCTGAAGTCAACGCGACTGGAACCTTTAGTGGTAATGGCCGGACCGCTTAATCATCTCCTCCTCACATAGAACATGGAACATTATAGTGCAGTACAGGCCCTTTGGCCCTCGATGTTGCGCCAACCTGTGAAACCAATCTAAAGCCCATCTACACTATTCCATTATCATCCAAATGCTTATCCAAAGACCGTTTAAATACCCTTAACGTTGGTGAGTCCACTACTGTTGCAGGCAGGCAATTCCACGCCCTTATTACTCTCTGAGTAAAGAATCTACCTCTGACTTCTGTCCTATATCTATCCCCGCTCAATTTAAAGCTGTGTCCCGTCATGCTATCCATCACCATCCAAGGAAAAAGGCTCTTACTGTCCACCCTATGTAATCCTCTGATCATCTTGTATGCCTCTATTAAGTCACCTTCTCCTCTCTAACAAAAACAGCCTCAAGTCACTCAGCCTTTCCTCATAAGATCTTCCCTCCATACCAGGCAACATCCTGGTGAATCTCCACTGCACCCTTTCCAATTCTTCCACATCCTTCCGATAATGCGGCGACCAGAACTGCACGCAATATTCCAAATGTGGCCGCACCAGAGTTTTGTATTGCTGCAATATGACCTCATGGCTCCAAAACTCAATCCCTCTACCAATAAAAGCTAACACACCGTACGCCTTCTGAACAACCCTATCAACCTGGGTGGCAACTTTCAGGGCTTCATGGACACCGAGATCTCTCTGCTCATCCACACTACCAAGAATCTTACCATTAGCCCAGTACTCTGTATTCCTGTTATTCCTTCTAAAATGAATAACCTCACACTTTTCTGCATTAAGCTTCAGTTGCCACCTCTCAGCCCAGCTCTGCAGCTTATCTATGTCCCTCTGTAACCTGCAACATCATTCCGCACTGTCCACAACTCCAACGACTTTAGTGTCATCCGCACATTTACTCACACATCCTTCTACGCCCTCCTCCAGGTCATTTATAAAACTGGCAAACAACAGTGGCCCCAAAACAGATCCTTGTGGGACACCACTAGTAACTGAACACCAGGCTGAACATTTCCCATCAACCACCACCACCTGTCGTCTTACAGCTAGGCAATTTCTGATCCAAACCGCTAAATCACCCTCAATCCCATGCTTCCGTATTTTCTGCAGTAGCCTACCGTGGGGAACCTTATCAAACACTTTACTGAAATCCATACACACCACATCAACAGCTTTACTGTTGTCGACCTGTTGGTCACCTTCTCAAAGAACTCAATAAGGTTTGTGAGGCGCAACCTACCCTTCACAAAAACGTGTTGACTCTCTAATCAAATTATTCCTTTCCAGATGATTATAAATCCTGGGTGGGATTCTCCGTGAACTGGAGGGACGGGCCACTCAGGCGCCGAGGAGTGGCGTGAACCACCCCGGCGCCGGGCCGCCCCGAAGGTGTGGAATCCTCCGCACCTTCAGGGTCTAGGCCGGCTGCAGAGTGGTTTTCGCTGCGCCAGCCGGCACGGAAGGGGCTTGGCGCCACGCCAACTGGCGCCAAAGGGCCTCCGCCGGCCGGTGTGAGTTGGCGCATGCACGTGAGCGCCAGCCTGTGCTGGCGTCAAGCTAGTGCATGCGCAGGGGGCTGGTTCATCTCCGCGGCAGCCATCGCGGACTATTACAGCTGCTGCCGCTGAGGAATTGAGTGCCCCACGGCACAGGCCCGCCCATGGATCGCATGGCCCCGATTGCGGGCCAGGCCATCATGGGGCTACCCCCCTCCCCCGGGGCTAGATCTCCCTGTGCCCACCCCCGAGGATCCAGGAGGCTGCCCTCAGAGCCAGATCCCGCCGGTAAGTACCTGCTGTAATTTACACCGGCAGGACGGGCCACAAATGGGCGGCCACTCGGCCCATCGCGGGCCGGAAATTCACCAGGAGGTGGGGCCGCAGCCAATGGCCCCAGACCGGCGTGGCGTGATTCCCGCCTACGCCAAATCCTTGGCGCCGGACAATTCGGCAGCCGGTGGGGGCTGGATTCACGCCGACCCCGGCGATTGTTCGACCAGGCGGGGGTCGTAGAATCCCACCCCCTATCTCTTATAATTCTTTCCAAGACTTTGCCCACAACAGAAGTAAGGCTCACTGGTCTATAATTACCAGGGTTGTCTCTGCTCCCCTTCTTGTGCAAGGGGACAACATTTGCTATCCTCCAGTCTTCTGGCACTATTCCTGCAGACAATGACAACATAAAGATCAAAGCCAACGGCTCTGCAATCTCCTCCCTAGCTTCCCAGAAAATCCTAGGATAAATCCCATTCGGCCCAGGGTACTTACCTATTTTCACACTTTCCAGAATTGCTAACACCTCCTCCTTATGAACCTCAACCCCATCTGGTCATGTAGCCTGTATCTAAGTATTCTCCTCGACAACATTGTCTTTTTCCTATGTGAATACTGACAACAAATATTAATTTAGTGCTTCTCCTATCTCCTCGGACTCCACGCACAACTTCCCACTGCTGTCCTTGACTGGCCCCACACTTACCCGAGTCATTCGTTTATGCGTGACATACCTGTAGAAAACTTTAGGGTTTTCCTTCATCCTACCTGCCAAAGACTTCTCATGTCCCCTCCTGGCTCTTCTTAGCTCTCTCTTTAGCTCCTCCCTGGCTAACTTGTAACACTCAAGTGCCCTAACTGAGCCTTCATGTCTCATCTTTACATAAGCCTACTTCTTCCTCTTGACAAGTGATTCAACTGCTTTAGTAAACCACGATTCCCTCACACGACCTCTTCCTCCCTGCCTGACAAGTACATACTTATCAAAGACACGCAATAGCTGTTCCTTGAACAAGCTCCACATTTCAATTGTGCCCATCCCCTGCAGTTTCCTTCCCCTTCCTATGCATCCTAAGTCTTGCCTAATCGCATCATAATTGCCTTTCCCCCACCTATAACTCTTGCCCTGCGGTATATACCTATCCCTTTCCATCACTAAAGTAAACGCAACCGACCTGTGGTCACAATCACAAAAGTGCTCACCTACCTCCAAATCTAACACCTGGCCTGGTTCATTACCCAACCAAATCCAATGTGGCCTCGCCTCTTGTTGGCCTATCTGCATGCTGCATCAGGAAACCCTCCTGCACACATTGGACAAAAACTGACCCATCTAAAGTACTCGAACTATAGTATTTCCAGTCAATATTTGGAAAGTTAAAGTCCCCCATAACAACTACCGTTACTTTTGCTCCTTTACAGAATCATCTTTGCAATTCTTTCCTCTACATCTCTGGAACTTTTCAGAGGCCTATAGAAAACTCCCAACAGGGTGACCTCTCCTTTCTTGTTTCGTTTCTAATCTCAGCCCATACTACCTCAGTAGACAAGTCCTCATCAAACGTCCTTTCTGCCACAGTAATACTGTCCTTGACTAACAATGCCACACCTCCCCCTCTTTTACCACCTTCCCTGAGCTTACTGAAACATCTAAACCCTGGAATCTGCAACAACCATTCCTGTCCGTGCTCTATCCATGTCTCCGAAATGGCCACAAAATTGAAGTCCCAGGTACCAACCCATACTGCAAGTTCACCCACCTTATTCCGGATGCTCCTGGCGTTGAAGTAGTCACACTTCAAACCACCTTCCTGCCTGCCGGTATACTCCTGCGACCTTGAAACCTTACTCATGACCTCACTACTCTCAACGTCCTGTACACTGGAGCTACAATTCAGGTTCCCATCCCCTGCTCAATTAGATTAAACCCTCCCGAAGAGCATTAGCAAATTTCCCCCCAGTGTATTGGTATCCCTCTGGTCCAGGTGTAGACCATCCAGTTTGTATAGGTCCCACCTACCCCAGAATGAGCCCCAATTTTCCAGGTATATGAATCCCTCCCTCCTGCACCATCCCTGTAGTCACGTGTTCAACTGCTCCTACTCCCTATTCCTCGTCTCACTAGCACGTGGCATGGGTAACAACCCAGAGATAATAACTGTTTGTTCTAGCTCTAAGATTCCACCTGAGCTCCCTGAATACCTGCCTTACATCCACATCCCTTTTCCTACCTATGTCGTTGGTGCCTATGTGGACCACGACTTGGAGCTGCTCCCCCTCCCCCTTAAGGATTCCGAAAGCACGATCCGAGACATCACGGACCATGGCACCTGGGAGGCAACACACAAACCACAAGTCTCTCTCATTCCCACAGAATCTCCTATCTGTCCCCCTAACTATGGAGTCCCCAATTACTAATGTTCTTCTCCTCTCCCCCCTTCCTTTCTGAGCAACAGAGACAGACTCTGTGCCAGAGACCTGTACCCCATGGCTTACCTCTCAATGACTGGTCCATATACCCTAGCATTATATATATATATATATATAGAGAGAGAGAGAGAGAGAGAGAGAGTTTGAACTCAATTCTCCCTTCTAATATGTTTGAATGTAAATACATGTGTTTTGCCATTTCTTGCATGGAGTAATTAATAAGCTCACTCTATCTTCAACTGAAGAAAGTCTGGTTAAATTGGCTCCTTGTCCCAGATACCAATAAAAAAAATGTAAAAGGGATCGTTTTAGATTAAATCTTTTTGAGACCAACTGAGGGGTTTGAATAAAGACAGGAAGCCAGTTCATTCCTCCTGCTCTCCGGTATTGGAACAGTTTGGGAGTGTCCCAGCCAGACTGTGACAAAGTCAGGAGTCTGCCCGGATTAATAACTTTGCAGAACCTGGATTGAGCTGTAATATTCATGATCAGTATGTTAGTTATTATTGTTTCAGTAATTAATAAACTTACTCTTCCTTTGACTCAAGAAAGACTGGTTAAATGGGGCCATCTAAAAAGTAAATATGTTTGGACTGGGAAATAGTATCCAGAGGGGAAAGGATCACTTTTAAATTAACCATGTTTTGACCAACCAAGGGGAGTGTGAATAAAGAAGGGGAGACAGCGAGTGCCTCCTCACCTGGGGTCATAACAAATTGGGGTCCTGTTCTGAAAGTTACATTGACTGATTCCTCTTGGAGATATTTGTGTCCATGCTGATTAGCTCTTAAATTTGATAGTCTGGCCACCGCACACGGGACATTCAGAGGAGCAGAAGCAAAGATCATGAGGCAAGATGACCAGCATTGAACTTTTAAGAAGACAATGAAAGTCTGGAAGGTTTCTCGGATGGTGCAACTGTTGTGTGATATGCATGACTTCACCAGGAAGAAAATAAGTTCAATGGGGACAGCATGGCTTCAATCATATTTGAAGACAGTGAAAGTTCGGATGATTAGCAGGATACAGCGCAAAATCCGTACGGACCTGATAGCCTTTGACAAATGCAAAATGAGGCTTTGTGGGAAAGGGCAGAGAGGTTACCACTAAACATGATGGGTGAAATCATCAAAGCTTTACCAACAGGGAAAACAGTTCAGACCAATATTCTTATTTCCCTGTTTTACTGATGTTCCATTGGAAAGTACACAAGACCAGTTCTTTTTTTTTTAAATTTAGAGTAACCAATTAATTTTTTTCCAATTAAGGAGCAATTTAGCGTGTTCAATCCACCTAACCTGCACATTTTGGGGTTTTGGGGGCGAAACCATGCAAACATGGGTTAAATGTGCAAACTCCACATGGACAGTGACCCAGAGACGGGAGAGAACCTGGGACCTCAGCGCCGTGGGACTGCAGTGCTAACCCACACAAAACTAGTTCAGACCAGTTTTTCCCTGTTTTACTGGTGTTACATTGTAAAGTGTACTCTGCCAGCTCAGACCTGTATCCGTTTTGCAGCAGACCGTGCAGCCTTGCACGGTTTCCTGGCAGTGTGTGGAGGCTTCAATGGGAAATCCCATTGACAAGCGACGGGTGTATTGAATCCTTCCACCAGCGAAAGGCGAGTCACCGAGAAACACAAGGTTTGGGGCTCCCAGTTTTACTGATGTGCCATTTTAAAGTGTACAAGATCAGTTCAGAGCAATAATCTTAATTCCCCATTTCGCTGTTTTTTCTTCTGGGCTGGAAAATAAATCAATGAAGAGCAATTCCAACAGATAGGAAATTATATAGAGATGACTTATGAATGTGAAAATCAAACAGAAGATTAAAGCAGGAATTGGAGCATTAGTTAGTGTGCAGAAGTGATTTATTCAGTGTCAGTGCAACACGTTACCTGACAAACAGTGTGACATGAAGCTGCTTATACAGCTTAAAGTGTAAGAAACATTTTCAGATTTTCAGGGCACTGACTTATTCTCCATGGAACAACTAACTTGAAGACAATTACAATGTTAACTGTCAGAGGGAGGAGAATCACAGAATCCCTTCAGTGCAGAAAGAGGTAATTTGGCCCCTCGAGCCTGCACCGACGAGCTGAAAGAGCACCCTTACCTAAGCCCACTCCCCTGCCCTCTCCTCATAACACCACGTAATCTTTGTACAATTTATCATGGCCAATTCACCGAACCTGCAGATCTTTGGACTGTGAGAGTCAGCCGGAGCACGCGGAGGAAACCCACTCAGAGACGGGAAGAAAGTGCAAACTCCACACAGACACAAGGAGAACGGACAGACTCCGCACAGACAGTGACCCAAGTTCAGAATTAAATCTGGCTCCCTGGCGCTGTCATAGATAGAACAGTGCAGCACAGAACAGGCCCTTCGGCCCTCAATGTTGTGCCGAGCCATGATCACCCTACTCAAACCCACGTATCCACCCTTTTCCCATAACCCAACAACCCCCCCCCCCTAACCTTACTTTTATTAGGACACTACGGGCAATTTATCGCGGCCAATCCACCTAACCCGCACATCTTTGGACTGTGGGAGGAAATCAGAGCACCCGGAGGAAACCCACGCACACACGGGGAGAACGTGCAGACTCCACACAGACAGTGACCCAGCCGGGAATCGAACCTGGAACCCTGGAGCTGTGAAGCATTTATGCTAACCACCATGCTACCCTGCTGCTGTGAGGCGGTAGTGCTAACCACTGTGTCACTGTGCCACCAAAAACGAATTTTGGGTTGGAACAATTGTAGACAAAGGAGATATAATAATTAATAAGAACTATCTACAAGCTGGATAAAGTTGAAGGGAGAGCTGGGGATTCTTTCAAGTCCATGGGTGTGATTCTCTGTCAGCGGGATTCTCCGCTTCACTGGCAATGCACCCACAACCACGGGTTTCCCGACGGCTTGGGCTGGCCACAATGGAAAACCCCATTGGCCGCCTGTGGGAATGGGACTCCTGCTGCCGGTGGGAGCGCTACAGAAAACGGGCTGGAGGGACGGAGAATCCCGCCCCATATATTTTCTATGGCTGAATTGCCATAGGGGCTAAAGTATATAATTGTCCCTCAGACGATATACAGGTTAGGTGGGGTTACGGGGTTCGGGTGGGGGAGTGGGCCGAGGTGGGGTGCTCTTTGAGAGGGTCGGTGCAGACTCAATGGGCCGAATGGCCTTATTCTGCTTTGTAGAGACTCTATGGATTCTTTGAATATATGCCGGAATTCTCCGGCCATTCCCTGATGGTGGGATTCTCTGCCACCACGAGCAGTGTACCCCTCCCACAAGTTTTCCAATGGCATTGGGTGTCCTCTATGAGAATTCCCATTGACCGTGGCAGGACCAGAGAATCTTCCCGCAATCGAATCAGGCTACCAGGAAACACGCAGCTGGGAGCCCGAGAACCCCGCCCATAATCTGGTGTTCTATTTGAATGTAGTATATGCTGATAGCCAAAAAATTAGCAGCACTTCTGTAAAAGAATAAGAAGTTAGGGAAATGAGTTTATACTTTAGAAATAACTATGTTGGTCAAAAGTGAGTTATGAGAATTCATGAAGAATATTTCCTTCTCAAATGTGGGGAGAACTGTAAGAAATAGGGGACTTCAGAAATGGTGTTTTTTAGAATTGTGCAGAATTCGCGTGGATTTCTCCATCCAGACTGACCTCTCTCCCTCTCAGAATAAAAAGAACAATTCTAAAGAATCAGTGACTAAGACAGAATACAGATAAAGGTCACAAGGATTGCACTCTGCGATGAGGGCACAAGACTCTACACATATTGCTGAACAAATAGAAAAGGGCCTTTTGATGACCAGCATAACCAAGACAGGGTGAACAGTGTCGGGAGGTGAGGACCCTGACATCTTGGATACCGGTCCTGTATCCATTGGTCAGATGGGTTTGAACAGGTGATTGAAACTGGGCAAACTGCATCAGCCCGAGAAATAAAATATGCCAATGTCTCCTCGTCAGTGGTCCTCGTCCTTCGAGGGAAGATGGACCAGGGGAGAAGGATAAAATCCAAGAGAAGAGTTCTCTAACACTTAGACTGGAGAGAAGGATGCTGTTATCCCAGATGAACATCCTTTGTAAGAGATGTCCGTTTGTGCTCTGGGATCAATGAATTGCTCCTCACTGTCATGTGTTTATTAACATTTCCTGTCGATTGAGTTAATGCACGAGATCCAAACTGTTGCTTCTTCATAAACTTCCATAAAATTACTTAGGAATATTGGACTGTCTATCTTATATTATCTGCAGCTCCAGAACCCAAAATGATGCAAATCGGTGAAATGGGAAAACATTCAGCAACGGAATCTGATGCAGAAGGTGCTTTAAGTGATGTATTTTGTAAGCAAGGATGAGAAGAGGTAATATAAACCCAACAGTGCAGGTTTAAAGGGATTGCAGGGACAGAGAGACCTGAGTCTGTGCTTTATAAATTTAATTTACAGGTAGGTCGGCATGGTTGCACAGAGGTTAGCAGTGATTCCTCACCATGCCAGGGGCCTGGGTTCAATTCTGGCCTTGGAATTTGCACGTTCGGCCTGTTTGTATTTCCTACAAGTGCTCTGGTTTCTTCCCAGTCCATAGGTATGCAGGTTAGGTGGACAGGCCGTGCTAAATTGCTCCTTATGTCCAGAAGGTTGGGTGGGGCTACGGGAAGTGGTTGGGGCGTGGGCCTGCGTGGGGTGCTCTTTCAGAGGGTCTGTGCAGACCTGATGGGCTGAGTCGCCTCCTTCTGTACTGTAGTGGTTCTATGATTCTATCTGTGTGTTGCTGACTAAGCCAACATTTATTTCTCATTCTTAATTGCCCTTATGCAGGTGGTGGTGAGCGGCCATCTTGAACCGTTGAAGTCCCTGTGCTGTAGGTACACCCACTGTGCTGTTCGGAATGGTGTTCCAATATTTCGACCCAGCGACAGTGAAGCAACAGGAATACATTTTGTGATGACTGGTTGAAGTTGGGGAGTGGGCCTAGGTGGGGTGCTCTTTCACCGCACCAGATTATGGGCAGGTTTCTCGGGCTCCCAGTTGCGTGCTTCCTGGTAGCGTGATTCGTTGGCGGCAAGATTCTCTGGTGCTGCCACGGTCAATGGGAATTCTCATAGAGGCCACTCAATGCCTGCGGGAGGGGTGCACTGCTAGTGGTGGCAGAAAATCCCACCATCAGAGAATGGGCGGAGAATTCTGGCGTATATCCAAAGAATCCATTGAGTCTACTATGCAAAAGAAGGCCATTCGGTCCATTGAGTCTGCACCGACCCTCTGAAAGAGCACTCCACCTCGGCCCACTCCCCCACCCTAACCCCGGAAATTGGATCGAAGATGGGTGGTCAAATTAGGAGCTAACAGTGTGAGTAAAACTGCTAGCACTAAGCCAGAGGCATACGGCCACACCTGGCCTGGGTTACATTGTCTCATTCAAACCTAACCTCTTTAATGACAATAAACAGGATAACCCTATTCAACCAGGGTGATTCATTCAAGATCCATTGTCCTAACGGACACTCTTATCTGGCCAGCCATTAGCCCATTATAGTCTAATGTCTTCCTTTGTCCATAAATTGGAGGTTAGTTGCATAATGATACCATGGCTCCTGTGTAAATGGAGTGAGTAATCAAAAACCCAGAATGAGTTCACGTCTGCACACATCTGGACAGAAACATCTTTGAGTGGCTGAGCTGAGCTCAGAGAGTTAAAAGAATCCTGTTCGAAAAGATGGGGAGAAGGATTTGGAGAACTTCCCGAAGAGGCCATGAAAACAGAGACAGACTTTCTTACAGGGTCTGAAAGAATCTCACTACCCGCAGGAATATGGTCTGCAATGCAAATATCTTTTTTGTCTATCTATGTAAGTGGAGTTGAGAGCTGTATGTTCATTTTGCATTTACATTTGCCATTAACATTTCCTGTTTAATGGGTAATAATGTGTTTGGCTTTTCTTTTGTTATAATAAAGTTTTCTTTATAAAAAATAACCAAACCCTATTTCTCGTATAATCACTCCTGGGAGGAATCAGTCTTTCCGCACAGTTTTAAAAATAAAAAAGTTGCGGTTCTGGTCCAGTATCTTAGCCATTGCTGGGATCTGGTCTGACGCCCGTAACAATTTCCAAGTCAGGATTGAGAGTGGCTGGGCAGCATGGTGGCGGTGGTTAGCACTGCTGCCTCACGGCACGGAGGACACGGGTTTGATCCCGGCCCTGGGTCACTGTCCATGTGCAGTTTGCAAAATCTCCCTGAGACTGCGTGGATCTCACCACACAACCCAAAAAGAGCAGGATAGGTCGGTGCAGGGTAGGTGAATTGGCCAGGCCGATGGTGATGGTGTTCCCATCTGTCTGCTGCTCTTGTGCTTCCAGATGGTAGTGGCCCTGGGTTTAGAAGGTGCGGCCTAATGAGCAATGCTATCTGAAGGCAGCAGCACAGTTTGATCCTTGGCTTTCTAGATAGGAACATAGAGCAATAAAGCAAAGAGGGTTTGCCAAATACTTATAAAATATTAGTTAGACTCCGCTGGAGCAGGGAGGATGTCAAGGCCTTGGAGAGGGTGCAGAGAGATTTTCTGAAATATTATAGGGAATGGGGAGATTCTGTCTCAATGACAAGAGTTTGTGGATTTATTTTTCAGGTACGCATGATTTATTTAATGTTGTTTCCAGTTCTGCACTGGTGTGTTTCTGACAACCAAATGTGGGAATGATTTGATGAATTTTCTAGACTTTGAAATAGAATTGACATATTTGATTTGTCAACAATTTCTCATTAAACATTCTGTTTGATTCTTCACATTTGGTCAGTCAGATGTCTGAATAATAACACCAGCCGATTGCGGTTCGTAATGCCATTTAGGGAAGGAAATCTGCCCTCTAACCAGGTCTGGCCTACATGCAATTCCAGACTTACAGTGATGTGGTTAACTTTGAACTGCCACTTTGCTCAAGGGCAATTAGGGATGGGCAATAAATGCTCCCTCGACAATGACACTCTCATTCCATTAAAGAACAAAGTTTAAAAAACAACTTGGAGATTTGAAGAGCTGAGGAGTGACGCTGTGAATTCTGATACATGGAGGTGTCATATGAGGAAGTGTTGTCATCCGCAGGGATGCAGTCTGAGGAGAAATGCCCCAAGGGGCAACAACATGAGGGTGACCGCAGAATCTGGTACATGGAGATGGGACTGGGTCTTGGGTGTATCTGTGACTCATTCTCTGTGACCGTCTTTGGGGCAGCAGGGTAGCATGGTGGTTAGCATAAATGCTTCACAGCTCCAGGGTCCCAGGTTCGATTCCCGGCTGGGTCACTGTCTGTGTGGAGTCTGCACGTCCTCCCCCTGTGTGCGTGGGTTTCCTCCGGGTGCTCCGGTTTCCTCCCACAGTCCAAAGATGTGCGGGTTAGGTGGATTGGCCATGCTAAATTGCCCGTAGTGTCCTAATAAAAGTAAGGTTAAGGGGGGGTTGTTGGGTTACGGGTATAGGGTGGATACGTGGGTTTGAGTAGGGTGATCATGGCTCGGCACAACATTGAGGGCCGAAGGGCCTGTTCTGTGCTGTACTGTTCTATGTTCTATGTTCTATGTTCTATGACCGTGAGTGAGCTGCTCAATGTGATGTTTATGTGGTCATGGACTGAAAGTGGAATAAGCTGGATTGTAGCCAGCGTACGGACTGTGACAGGGGATTGTCAGGAATGTGTGACAGAATTTCACTGACATCACCGATCAGGATTCAGCCCCTGATACTCAGCTACCTGAAACAGTGTTTGTCTTTGAAACAACAGTGACTGTACCTCAAATAATTCACAGGCTGTCAGGTACTGTGGGCGATCCTGGGACAGGAGCTGTGTTGCATGGGCATGACAATGATCAACAACTCTGTATAGTTAGTTCAGGGACTTTCCGACAGATAAGGGAAGAGTAAATGGAGCAAACATCAACAATTGTGGATCCTGTGGGAAGTAGATAAGCAGCCAGAGTGATGGTGAAATGTGGGCGGGTTAAATTACAGAGACTGTGTTACAGGGCATTGAGATCTCTGAAAGAATTTTCTCCCGAGGTCCATTTATAATAATAATCTTTATTATTGTCACAAGTAGGCTTACATGAACACATTTTCAACCCTTTCTCCATTCTCCCTCACCCTTGTGCCCCCTACCCACAAATAAACCAAAATCCCAGATAGAAATGGTAAACCCAATAACTTACCACAAGTCCAAAAATTGAAACAACGTCCTAAACATATCACACACCCAACCACAAACCCTCACACCCAGCAACCTACCCTCTCTGTAAACTCCTCCAGCTCTACACCCTCCGAGATACCTCAGCTCCTCTAATACTGACCTCCAGTCCACCCCAATTTAAATCACTCCACTACTGGGATTGTGTCTTCAGCTTCCAGAACACTGAGCTCTGGAATTCCCGCCCTAAAGCTCTCCGTCTCTCATCTCACTTTCCTCCCTGAAGACACTCTTTGAAACCAGCCTCGGACCAATCATTTCTTCAATGGCCTCACATCTCCCTGCGAGGCTCAATGTCATATTTACGTTACAACGGTCCTGTGAAGTTCCTCGGGCATGTTTTATTACATGACAGTCATTTAAGTTGTGCTTTTCACCAATGAAGATACATATTAGAAATAGAAGAAAACCAAGGGGCAAATAAGAATGAGGAAATTGACATAATTGATATCTGTGGAGAAAATGCATTGAGTTAAGGGATTTAAATCCAACGAAATCCCAGGACCTTATGGATGACATCCCAGGGTTCTAAAAGAGGTGGCTGCAGAAATAATTTTACTTTAAATTAGTTTATGGGATGTTGGCATCTCTGGCTAAGCCAGCACTTATTTCCCGTCCCTAATTGCTTTCGAGAAGGTGGTGGTGACCTGCCCGACACAGCCCCTGTAGACACACAATGCTGTTAAGGAGGGAGTTCTGTGATTTTGACAGTGAAGGAATGGCCAACTCTTTCCAAGTCAGTGTTGTGTGTGGCCTGAAGTGGAGCTTGCAGCTGGTGGTGTTCCCAGGTATCAGCTTCTTTCAGATGGTAGTTGTTGTGGGTTTGGAAGGTGCTGCCGTAGGAGACTTGGTGAGTTCCTGCAGCGCATCTTGTAGATGGTACACATGGCTGCTGCTGTGTGGTCGAAGGTGGAGGTAGTGAATGTTTGTGCAAGGGGGAGCAATCAAGTTGTCTACTTTGTCCTGGATGGTATCAAGTATCTTACACGCTGTTGTAGCTGCTTTCATCCAGGCAAGTGGAAGGTACACCACTACACTCCCAACTTGTGCCTTGTAGATGGTGAACAGGCTTTGGTAAGTCAGGCGGTGAGTTACCTGCTGGAGAATTCCTAGCCTCTGACTTGCTTTTGTAATACATTTATATGCCAGTCCAGTTCCGTTTCTGTTCAAAGGTAGCCTCCAAAATGTTGATAGTGAGGGATTCAGCGGCAATGCCACTGAATGTCAAAGGGTGATGATTAGATCCTCTCGTGTAGGAGATGGTCATTGCCTTGCCCTTGTGTGGCGTTAACGTTACCACTTTTCAGCCCAAGCCTGGATATTGTACAGGCCTTGCTCTATTTGGACATGGACCGCTTTAGGATCTGAAGAGTCACAAATAGTACTAAAAATTATGCAATCATCAACATAATAACCACACTTCTGAACTTATAATGAAAGGAAGGTCATTGATGAAGCAGCTGAAGATGGTTGGGCCGAGGACACTACCCTGAAAAGCTCCTGCAGTGATGTCCCGGGACTCAGATTACTGACCACTAACCACTGCAATCATCTTCCTTTGTTCCAGGTATGACTCCAACCAATGGAGGGTTTTCCCCCTGATTCCCAATTACTCCAGTTTTGTGAAGACTCCTTGCCTTGATGCCACTCTTGGTCAAATGCTGTTTTGATGTCAAGGTCAGTCACTCTCACGTCATCTCGAGAGTTCAGCTCTTTTGCCCATGTTTGAACAATGACTGCAATAAGGTCAGGATCTGAGTTACACTGGCGGAACCCAGACCGAGTGTCAGTGAGCAGGTTATTGCAAAGTGCTGCTTGATAGCACTGGTGATTACTCCTTCCAACATTTTACTGATGGTCGAGAGTAGGCTGATTGGGCCGTAATTGGCCAGGTTGGATTTGTCCTGTTTCTTGTATAGATGACATACTTGGGCAATTTTCCACGTTGCCTGGTCGATGCCAGTGTTGCAGCTGTACTGGCACAGCTTGGCTTGGGGTGCTGCAAGTTCTGGAGCACAAGTCTTCAGTAGTATTGCCAGGATATTGTCAGGGCCCTTTACAGTATCCAGGTCCTTCAGTCATTTCTTGATATCATGTGGAGTGAATCAAATTGCCTGAAAACTGGCAACTGTGATCGTGGAATCATAGAAATTTGTGCAGAAGGAGGCCATTCGGCCCATTGAGTCTGCACCGGCCCTTGGAAAGAGCACCCAACCCAAACCCACACCTCCACCCTACCGTTTTTGGACATTATCGGGTATTAGCACGGCCAATCCACCTAACCTGCACATCTTTGGACTGTGGGAGGAAACCGGAGCACCCGGAGGAAACCCACGCAGACACGGGGAGAATGTGCAGACTCTGCACAGAGTGACCCAAGCCGGGAATCTAGCCTGGGACTTTGGGGCTGTGAAGCAACTGTGCTAACCACTGTATTATCGTGCTGTCCCACCATATGATGGTGGGGACCTCTGGAGGAGACCGAGATAGAACATAGAACAGTACAGCACAGAACAGGCCCTTCGGCCCTCGATGTTGTGCTGAGCAATGATCACCCTACTTAAACCCACGTAACCCGTATACCCGTAACCCAACAATCCCCCCATTAACCTTACACTACGGCCAATTTAGCATGGCCAATCCACCTAACCCGCACATCTTTGGACTGTGGGAGGAAACCGGAGCACCCGGAGGAAACCCAC
Organism: Scyliorhinus canicula; assembly: GCF_902713615.1. Taxonomy (NCBI): domain Eukaryota; kingdom Metazoa; phylum Chordata; class Chondrichthyes; order Carcharhiniformes; family Scyliorhinidae; genus Scyliorhinus; species Scyliorhinus canicula. Next base: position 32,346,612 of record NC_052158.1, read on the forward strand.
GCACACACGGGGAGGACGTGCAGACTCCACACAGTGACCAAGCCAGGAATCAAACCTGGGACCCTGGAGCTGTGAAGCATTGATGCTAACCACCATGCTACCGTGAGGCCCCAAATGGATCATCCACAGCATTTCTGACTAAAGATTGCTGCGAATTCTTCAGCCTTGTCTTTTGCACTGATATTCTGGGCTCCTCCATCATTTTGGATGCAGATATTCATGAAGCCCACTCACTTAAGCGAATTATTTAATTGTAAACCACCATTCACAGCTGGATGTAGCAGGACTGCAGAGTTTAGATCTGATCTATGAATTGTAAAATCGCATACCTCTGTCACTTGATGCTTATGCTGTTTGGCGTGCAAGTGGATCTGTGCTGTAGCTTCCGCAGGTTTACATCTCATTGTTCGGTCTTCCTGCTGTGGCTCCTCGCATGCCCTCCTACTCTCTTCATTGCAGATTTGCCAGGCCATGAAGTTACAGATTGTGGTTAAGTGCATTTTTGGTGCTGCCGATGTCCTGCATGCATCAAGGATGCCCATGCTTGAGTTGCTAGATATTTTCAAAATCTATCCCTTTGAGCACAGTGGCAATGCTCCATGGGATAGGTATTTGGATGCAGTGGCTGCGATTTGGTTGTGATTTTCCAAAATTCACTAGATTCTGGGTCAAGTGAATTAGAACAGGCAGCAGCCCCTTCCACTGCCCACTTTGAAACCCCCCCCCCCCCCCCCCCAATATTGATCTGATCCATGCCGATTGATTAAGATAAGCTGAGACACAACTGCTTTCTTTGCGAGAGTTTATTGACTTAGTTCACAAGCAACATTACTCCAACCCCCACCAGTGTCCCAGCGATCCCCATTGATAGTTGTTCAAATAACCATCACCTATTTAATGATGTAATCATCATTAAACCGTAACACTGTGATTGTTATTAAATGCCAACATAGTGATTGTCATGACATGTTAACAACGTGATTGTCATTGGTTCTGTTGAGAGATTCTACCTGAGGTGGCAACTGGTTATCTCCGTTTTCAAAGATCTAAGGCGAAATTCTCCGGTCACCGTCGCGATGCCCGGGAACCGGCGACAAAAACGGCGCTGACGACTCCGGCGTCGGGCCCCGTGAAACATCGCATATTCTCCGGGCCCGAATGGGCCAGCAGCGGCGTTACGCCATTCACGGCGGCGTCACCCACTGCGGAAGTCGTGCATCAGTTGACGTCGGGCGACGTAATCAACTCCTCCCGGTGTGACTACACAAAAGAGGCCCCCCCCAACCCACCGGCACCCGCACTCTGTGATCTCCCGCCCCCCACCCCCCCCAACCCATCGGCACCCGCACTCTGTGATCTCTCTCCCCCACCCCCCAACCCATCGGCACCCGCACTCTGTGATCTCTCTCCCCCACCCCCCAACCCATCGGCACCCGCACTCTGTGATCTCTCCCCCCCACCCCCCCCACAACCCACCGGCACCCGCACTCTGTGATCTCTCCCCCCCCCCCCCCAACCCACCGGCACCCGCACTCTGTGATCTCTCCCCCCCCCCCCGGCCAACCCACCGGCACCCGCACTCTGTGATCTCTCTCTCCCCCCCCCCCCCCCCCCCCCCCCCCGCAACCCACCGGCACCAGCACTCGATGATCTCTCCCCCCCCCCCAACCCACCGGCACCCGCACTCTGTGATCTCTCTCCCCCTCTCCGCAACCCACCGGCACCCGCACTCTGTGATCTCTCTCCCCCTCTCCGCAACCCACCGGCACCCACACTCTGTGATCTCCCCCCCCCACCCCCCGGCACCCACACTCTGTGATCTCTCCCCCCCTCCCCCCCAGCACTGCACTCTGTGATCTCTCTCCCCCCCCCCCCCCCCCCAACCCACCGGCACTCTGTGATCTCCCTCTCCCCCCAACTCACCGGCACCCGCACTCTGTGATCTCTCCCTCCCCCCATCCCCTCCCCCCCCAACCCACCGGCACCCGCACTCTGTGATCTCTCCCCCCATCCCCCCCCCCCCCCTCCCCCAACCCACCGGCACCCGCACTCTGTGATCTCTCCCCCCATCCCCTCCCCCCCAACCCACCGGCACCCGCACTCTGTGATCTCTCCCCCCACCCCCCCCCCTCCCCCAACCCACCGGCACCCGCACTCTGTGATCTCTCTCTCCCCCCACCCCCCAACCCACCGGCACCCGCACTCTGTGATCTCTCTCTCCCTCTCCCCCCCCCCCTCCCCAACCCACTGACACCCGCACTCGGTGAATTCTCTCTCCCCCCCCCCCCCCCCCCCCATTAGCACTGGTTGACGCCGTTAATTACCTGTTGTGATAAAGTTTTGATGGACTTTGGCCCATCCGGGCCGAAGAATAATGACAGCACAGAAACCCGTAGCCTCCCTCCGGCCTCCCCCATTCTCCGAGGCGGGTGGCGGGATTGGCGGGACTCCGACTTTTTGCAGGTGGGAGAATTCTGCCCATGGCGGGGGCGCGATTTCTGGTGGCCCCGGGCGATTCTCTGATCCTGCTGGGGGTCGGATAATTTCACCCCTAGACACCATCATATTTGGGGCGGCACGGTAGCCTTGTGGATAGCACAATGGCTTCACAGCTCCACGGTCCCAGGTTCGATTCCGGCTTGGGTCACTGTCTGTGCGGAGTCTGCACATCCTCCCCGTGTGTGCGTGGGTTTCCTCCGGGTGCTCCGGTTTCCTCCCACAGTCCAAAGATGTGCAGGTTAGGTGGATTGGCCACAATAAATTGCCCTTAGTGTCCAAAATTGCCCTTAGTGTTGGGTGGGGTTACTGGGTTATGGGGATAGGGTGGAGGTGTTGAACTTGGGTAGGGTGCTCTTTCCAAGAGCCGGTGCAGTCTCGATGGGCCAAATGGCCTCCTTCTGCATTGTAAATTCTATGATCTATGATGATCAGCTGTAAGGAATTTGGGGTGTGGAGTAATTTGCATTATTGGAAAGCATTTCTTTTGTTCTTATATTTTCATTAACTCTTGTTCTGTCCTGTATATGTTTTGTACTGAAAATACTGTTTGTTGTGTAAAAACCTCACAACAACATATTTTTAAAAATGCAGAACAATTGTGATTAAAGTTTAACCATGTAATTATGATTAACCAATGTGCCTTTCATTAAACATTAACCATGTAATTGTCATTAAACATTAACCATGTAATTGTCATTAAACATTAACCATGTAATTGTCATTAAACATTAACCATGTAATTGTCATTAAACATTATCAATATGATTAACAAGACATTGACACCAGGGACGGTCCTGAGGATCAGAACCCTCACTCCGCATGCCGATTCCACCTCTCAGTTAATGCAGTGAGTGAATTGGCCGTCAATAATTATGATTCCTGGGGTCTGTGCAGATTAAACAGAGCAGATCAGCTCAGGTTAAAAATACAGCAAGACAGAGAAATCACAGATATTTACAATTCTATTTACACAATCACACATGTGGATCCGCTGCCATCAATACATTAGTCACTCGCTGTCTCCTCGAGGAAATAAAAGTCTCCCTGATTGCCTCATCCACTCCACCCACTGATGGCCCACGATCACCAGGAAGCTACTGGGGAAGAGAAAGAAATACGTAGTTATAGGAAGAGGGAAACCCAGCAGACACAGAACACCCCCAGCAAAACCCATCAGACCCACCAGATGCCTGACATCTAAAACTGCAGAAACTGAAGAGAACAGAAAATGTAGGGGGTGAAGTTTAAAGAGTAATTTGGAAAAAATATACTACTTGAAGTAAAACAAAAACAAGGAACATCTCAAGACGTTTGTATATAAAGAGGGTAACAAAGGGCCTATTGGAGACATAAATGTTAACCTGTGTGCGAATGCACAGGATGTGGTCAGGTTCTCAATGAGATTTTCTGATATCACTCGCAATGGGTCCGGCCAGGGACAAGATCAGAGAATCCTGTCCGTGTCTTTCAAAGTAGAAGTTAGAAGAAGCAAGGGAGGAACTTGCAGAGGCTTTGACCATCATTACAATCCCTCCCTGGCAACAGGAATGGTGGAAGATTGAGGGACTGAGGAATGATTGACCAGCTAATATAACATCAGTGATGGGAAAATTATTGGAATCCATTTTGAGGAACAGTAGACAACTTTCATTCAGAAAGGCACAGATTAATCCAGGAAAGTAGCATGGATTTGTTAGGGGAAGCTCATCCCAGACTAAACACTGAATTTCTTTGGAGCTGAGAAGGAGGGTTGATGAGGGCAGTGTGGTGGCCATTGTCAACATGGATTTTAACAACTCTTTAGACAAGATTCCACATGGCAGGCTGGCCAGAAAGGATTGACAAATAGGATCGTAAATTGGTCAGTAGCAGGCAGCAAGGGGTTAAGGGGGATTTTCTGACTGGGAGACTGTATCCAGTGGGGGTTCCGCAGAGTACAGCACTCAGTCACTTACTCTTCGTGGTTTATAGAAATTATTTTGATTCCAATGTAGGGGTAATGATAAAAGAAGTTTGAAGATGTACAAACACTGTCCATGTGGTTGACAGTGATGGGAAAAGGTTCAGACTGCAGGAAGATAGAGATGGTCAGGTCAGTTGGGGCGGGGGGGGGGGGGGGGGGGGGGAGGAAGAGTAGGAAATGCAATTCAATGCAGAGAAGTGTGAGGTCATGGATTTCAGAAGGTGCAATAAAGGAAATCCCCAATAAATGGGAGGATTGTGAGTAACTTGGAGGGACAGTGGGCCCTTGGAGTGTATGTTGACAAATTGGGAAAGGTGCCAGGGCCACAATGTGGTTAAGCAAGTGTATAAACATGCTTTCCATTATTATCTGAGGATTACAGCAGTGGTTTTGCTGGAACTGTAAACAACACCAGATAATCCACAGCTGAAGCACTGCAAAAAGTCTGTCAGCACGTTACAGAAAAGATGTGATTGTACTGGAGAGAATGCAGAGGAGATTGTTTAATGTGGACATGACTGGAGAATGTTCACTGGGAGGAAAGACTGGAGAGGCTGGAATAGGATTCTTTAGAATAGGGGAGGCAAGAAGGGAGTTTTAATTGAGATGTATATATTCTGAGAAGCCATGGTAAATAAGGACAACCTATTTACCTTAATAGAGGGATACAAAAAAACCTGGGACACACATTTAAAGTAACTGATAGAAGCAATAGAGGAGTGATTAGGAAACTGTTTTTTCACTCAGGGTGTGGTGGCGACCTGGAACTCTGCCTGAAGGATGGGAGAGGCAGAAACTCCCACCACATTTAACAAATTCTTCGATGTCGACTTGAGGAACTGTGATCTGCAGGGCTGCAGACCGAGAACATGAAGATGAGATTGGGCTGGGGGGCTCTTCATTAATCTGCAGGGTCATGATGGGCTGAATGGCCTCATCCTGTGTTATACATTTCTAACATTCAATTTCCTATCATCAAATCAGCTACCACACCCATCAGTCCCCCCAAAACACCAGCAAATCCCATCAGACCCCAAACACCAGCAAGACCCATCAGTCCCCCAAACACTAGCAAACCCCATCAGACCCCCAAACACCAGCAAAACCCATCAGTCCCCCCCAAACACCAGCAAAACCCATCAGTCCCCCCAAACACTAGCAAACCCCATCAGACCCCCAAACACCAGCAAAACCCATCAGACCCCTAAACTCCAGCAAAACCCATCAGACCCCCAAACACCAGCAAAACCCATCAGACCCCCAAACCAGCAAAACCCAGCAGACCCCCAAACACCAGCAAACCCCATCAGACCCCCAAACAACAGCAAACCCCATCAGACCCACCTAAACACCAGCAAAACCCATCAGACCCCCAAACACCAGCAAAACCCATCAGACCCCCAAACACCAGCAAAACCCAGCAGACCCCCAAACACCAGCAAAACCCATCAGACCCACCCAAACGCCAGCAAACCCCATCAGACCCCCAAACAGCAGCAAAACCCATCAGTCCCCCCCAAACACCAGCAAAACCCATCAGACCCCCAAACCAGCAAAACCCAGCAGACCCTCAAACACCAGCAAAACCCAACAGACCCCAAAACACCAGCAAAACCCATCAGACCCCCAAACCAGCAAAACCCAGCAGACCCTCAAACACCAGCAAAACCCAACAGACCCACCCAAACGCCAGCAAACCCCATCAGACCCCCAAACAGCAGCAAAACCCATCAGTCCCCCCCCAAACACCAGCAAAACCCATCAGACCCCCAAACCAGCAAAACCCAGCAGACCCTCAAACACCAGCAAAACCCAACAGACCCCAAAACACCAGCAAATCCCAGCAGACCCCCAAACACCAGCAAAACCCATTAGACCAGCAAAATACATGAAAACATCCTTACACCACAACATCCAGCAAAGATCAGACCCATGACAACACATGACAAATGCTAAATCCTGGGGGAGTGGCACCCCAGTGAGCACCATCGAGGAAAACTCTGGGAATTCCAACTTCCTTAAGGAATTCAAGCAGCTTAGAGAAGGCTGTCCAGGGTGAGATGATTCTGGATGTCTCAACCCACAATCTCTCCATCCTCAGACCGTAGAGGACCAACCATTTCCAGAAGACCAGTCACAATGATCAGTGCTGAATTGGATGAGTTTCACTTTAGTGACTATACACGGAGAGACAGACATGGAGCTCACACTCCACTCACCAGATTATACAGTTAACACCAGCGGGAATATCCCCGTTAGAATGATCCACTCACAATTTTGATCAACATTGCTCATACCTCAGTTATTTGTGGAGGACATGGATGAAGAATCCCCATTACCAGAAGCTGTTAAAGGAAGGAGAGGCATTAAAAAAACTGTTCATTATTAGAGGCAGTGATAGTGCATGAGATAGAAGAGCAGAGATAAAGACAGAGAGAGAGAGACAGAGAATGAGAGAGACAAAGAGAGACAGAGACAGAACAGGGCAATCGAAAAAGGTTCTCACCCACACATATTCTGATGGGGACACACACAGCAATTATCAGAGAATATCAGACACAGAATGAAGAATTATTTATACAGTTACACACAGATCCAGAGGGTATTTGATGATCAGCTTACTGTTTGTAGGATTGTAGCCTCTCTTCCCTCTCCCTGCAAAACAAGGAATGTTCAGTGAGTGATGAAACTGACAGAAAATCAGGGAGAGTCTGAAACTTCGAGTGAAACGGACAGATGGACCATTCCTCACACTTAGTCCCCAGCCCGGAAAAGGGACCAACACCCCCACCTGGTCACAGTACCCACGCTCCTGCCTGAACATGGGACCCACACTGATCCCTAAACTTCTTTTCGAATCCGAGACCCTTTCCCACATTTCTGACTCTCTCTGTTTACCCTGATCCCTTTTCTCTCCCTATCCCAGCCCTGGGGCTCTTTCACCCACTGTGTGCTCCCCCCCACACCAAACTGAGACCCACAGACTGAGCCACCCTCACACTGGAATATTCCCTCAGGATCCCTCCAACACCCAGTGTGGAGCTGCTGTTTTCCCTCCAATTCCTACCTTTCTTGTTGTAGATTAAGACAGCTACAATGATGAGAGTGATGAGCAGCACCAGGATCCCGAGCACAATCCCGACGGTAACAGGAACCTGGGAGTGAGACTTCGGCCCTGTTAGAGAGAAAATCAGAGAGATGGTGAATCAGAGAGAGAAAATGTGAGCATCTGAATTTTAAAGACCTCGATTTGACCAACATCAGCCCTCTGTTTTGCTGAGAACCGAGATCCAGCCTGTCAACCTTTCCCTGATACGTATACCCACTCATTTCTGGTAGCATCTCTGGAATTCATCTATACAGCCTCTCCTTGGCAGCACGGTAGCACGGGAATGGGACAACTCATCGCCGCCGACTCATTGCCAGCCCAACTCATCGCCAGCCCAACTCATCGCCAGCCCAACTCATCGCCAGCCCAACTCATCGCCAGTCCAACTAAAAATTGAAATTCATGGTGTGCGCAATAAAAATTAATGGAGGTGAAAAGACTTATTTTTTGTTATGATAAATACTGCGTAAAAATTCAATAGGAATCCTTTCATTAAAATTTTGGACTATCCTAAGAATGCGGTTATCAGTATCTAGGTATCTTTTTAATTTTGCTGGTGGTGCACTGCCAGCTATAAGCAATTCCAAATAACAGTCTCGTCCTTTTGGAACTTTTCTGAGTGCATTAATGAATTTCCATATTGTAGGATGTTCCATCCCTAATTCCATTTGTAGTCTTCTGTTTGCTGCTTCTGCACGGTTGTTGGTTCTGTCTTCATGATTTAAAGTTCGAACATACAAATTCCACATTTCCATTGGGAAGAGTGGGGCACGTCTGCTATTTCCGCGTCTGTTTAACCAACCTATATAGTTGTTTTCGAGCCAATTCAGGATTGGCAAATACTCTGTAGATAATTCGTCAACTAAGGCATCATATAGGAATCTATATGTTCGACAGGGACAAATGCAAGAGCCAGTATCATCTTGACTTGTAACGAAAACTTGCTGTCGTTATTATAACGAGAAGTTAGACCCGAAGCCGCAATGTGCTTCTGCATATTTTGACTAAGGTGAAAGAAGCACCCTTTTAATTCTACGTTTGGAAATATTTCTTTGATTGCACTAAATGCCGCGAGTTCAAAATCACATACAATTGATTTTGGGTTTACGGTGGGCTCAATTTCTTTTATCATTTCAAATAACCTTGAATATGTAACTTTTTGCTTGTTAGGTAAAAGAGCATAAAGTACTGGGATGACACCTCCGAATTTTTGAGCCAGTACAATATAAACCTGAGAAAATAACTTCGGAGCTATCTTAAAGGTTCCATCTACATACCAAACTTCTGATGAAGCCTGTTGCAACCAACTTCTCCTTCCAAACAGCAAGATTCTGTCTTCTCCGGGACCACTGTCTTTTAGTAAAAAAACTTCCTTCTGGTTTGGCTCCGTTTCGTAGGTCGCATATTCATCAGGGATTGCTAACTGATGAAGATCAATTGGGTCTGGCGGAGGGATGCTAATTTGATTCCGTTTCCAGTCTAATTGTTTTCTTCAGAGCAGACGCACACGGTAGTGATCCTTGTTCCGCTTGGGAAACATTCGCCAAAACTTCATTAATCAATACACTTGGGTTTTCCATTGACTCCTCGGCTCAGGTTTTAATTTTTGTAGTCGTCCTTGCCACTTCTATTCGTATTGGTGAAGAGTCATGGGTGTGAGTATTTATGAATTTCACTACGTTTCCAAATAGAACATAGAACAGTACAGCACAGAACAGGCCCTTCGGCCCTCGATGTTGTGCCGAGCAATGATCACCCCACTCAAACCCACGTATCCACCCTATACCCATAACCCAACAACCCCCCCCCTTAACCTTATTTTTAGGACACTATGGGCAATTTAGCATGGCCAATCCACCTAACCCGCACATCTTTGGACTGTGGGAGGAAACCGGAGCACCCGGAAGAAACCCACGCACACACGGGGAGGACGTGCAGACTCCGCACAGACAGTGACCCAGCCGGGAACTGAACCTGGGACCCTGGAGCTGTGAAGCATTTATGCTAACCACCATGCTACCGTGCTGCCCAAATCTTGTGTGAATTCTTGCTTTGCATCTGCTGAGCTGTTCACATCGCCAAAACATCAAATCGCCTTCGGTTTTACTGAATTTATCAAAAATGAACAAATATCCATTATGAGAAAACTTCTCTTTGCCTCGCTGACTTAAAATTTGCTCCATTGTAAAGGGTTTAAAATTGGAAGAATTAATATTGAAGTAAAGGGTTTAAAATTGGAAGAATTAAAATTGAAGTAAAGGGTTTAAAATTGGAAGAAATAAAATTGAAGTTCCTGTCCTGAAGGTCATTTGTGGATCTAGTTCGGTTATTACTTGTTATGTGGAGGAGCAGATTTATTTGTTGACAAATAGGTGTGTTGGTAATTGAGTAACTTGTGGATCTAGTTAGTCGGTAATTACTTGTTATGTATGAAGAGGCGTTGCGTTGGTAATTGAGTAATTTGTGGATCTAGTTAGTCGGTAATTACTTGTTATGTATTTGTTTTTATTATTATTGTGGGCTGGCGATGAGTTGGGCTGGCGATGAGTTGGGCTGGCGATGAGTTGGGCTGGCGATGAGTCGGCAGCGATGAGTCGGCCGCAATGAGTCGGCCGCAATGAGTTGTCCTAGACCCCGGTAGCACAATGGTTCACATTGTTGCTTCACAGCTCCAGGGTTCCAGGTTTAATTCCCGGCTTGGATCGCTGTCTGTGCGGAGTCTGCACATTGTCCCCATGTCTGTATGGGTTTCCTCCGGGTGCTCCGGTTTCCTCCCACAAGTCTCCAAAGACATGCTGATAGGTAATTTGGACATTCTGAATTCTCCCTCAGGTGTACCTGAACAGGCGCCGGGAATGTGGCGACTAGGGGCTTTTCACAGTAACTTCATTATAATGTTAATGTAAGCCTACTTGTAACAATAAAGATTATTAATATTGTCTGTAAAATGTTGACTGGAACTGCACACGGAATTCTAAATGTGTCTAACCAAGGTTTGATACAGGTTTAGCATAATATTCCGAATTTACAATTCTACCCCTCGAGAAATAAAGCCTGGTTTTCGGTTTGCTTTATTATGGCCTTGTGCAAACTGTAACGTCAAGTTTACTGATTGCTTGTACACCGAGATCCCTTTGTTCCTGACCCCATCCAGATTTGCTCCTTCCAAGAAAGATGTGACCTCCCTGTTCATCCTTCATGAAAACTACCTCACGTTTATCTGTGCTGAACGTCATTCACCAATTATTTGCCCATCCTATAAGTTTATAATGTCCTATTCATTTGTTGCAATCCTGCTCAGTATCAACTAATCCCACCCAATCCGGTGTCATCTGCAAATTGAGAAATGGTGTTTTTGATTCCCTGTCCAAATCATTGAATGTAAATTGTGAACAGCGGTGATCCCAGCACTGATCCTTGTGGAACACCACTTTCCACCTTCTGCACTCTGAATAATGCTCCATCACTCTCGCGCTCTGCTTTCTACCTTCAAGATGTGGAGATGCTGGCGTTGGACTGGGGTGAGCACAGTAAGAAGTCTCACAACACCAAGTTAAAGTCCGACACGTTTGTTTCGGAGAGCAGCTCCTTCATCAGCAGAGTGAAGAGGTGGGTTCCACAAACACAGAGAGACAAATTCAATGATGCAAGATGACTACTGACGTTCAAGGAAAAATGTAATGTTTGAAGGATATGTCTTTCGTATGCGGTCACAAAAATCAGGCAAAGATCGGACTCTTTTGTAACAGACTTGCGTCTTAAAGCACAATCCTACAATTTTGCAGACCTGCAGGATTCTCGAGTCAAGGACCAATTGTTTGTGGACTTAAAAGTGCCACGTTACGCAAACGAATGTGATGTGACTTTATCCAATGAAATATGGATATGCAAGGCCAGCGAAGTTGATTTGCAACAACCCACTGGAATTCAAGCACAGGGAAATGGTGTGAAACAAGAAAGCGAGACCGACGCCATCCTTGCGGTGTTGCAGCAAAACTACAAACGTGGTCAGCATGTTGACCGTCATGTTAGAGGACCATCAGAGCATGCCACTTTGTGTCCCAGGTGTGACAGAATGCACAGCCCAAGTAAATACTCTACACATGTTAAACCTGCAACCAATGTGCCAGAATAAGTCACTTTGTGTGCCGATCTATGCTCACTGAAACAGGCCAGCAGCTCAAGTGCATCGACGTAGGAAACCGACATCCTCTGGGTCGAGTTCTAGGAGTCCGGGCTTGAGGGCTGCTTCCATGATTTCTTCGACTGTTTCCTGAGTATATTAAATTGTTGGAACCAACAATTCTATGGACACGGGCTTGTAGGATTAGAATAGCGGTTTTAATATACTCACAACAGAGCCAGCCGGTTAGCCATTGAACTTTCGGTGAACTGGCTGGCTGGCCATGTGGCACTGATCTTTATACAGCAGCTCCAGGAGGAGGAGTCCTGGGCGGAACCAAGGGAGAAGCCCAGTACAATTCTCGAGCATTCCCAGAGCTACTCCCCCTGGTGGTCAGGTAGTGCAACTGCACTTACAATTTAGGCACATGTATATACAGATTATAATCCGGTGTGAATCACATTCACCACAGTGTCGCACTGTAATATCCCAGGACACACTGAGCCCTACATACGTAACATCTCAGGATATTGTCATACTGTAATGTCCCTGTATATACTTAACCCTGTCGCACTGTAATACCTCAGGAAACACTGGTTGGTGTTGTATTGTAATAGCCCAGGACACACTGGGTATGTCCTACTGTAATATCCCAGGATACACCGGGCCCTGGCCCTCCTATAATATCCCAAGGTGCTCTGGACCCTGTCACACGAATATCTCAGGGTACACCGGCATGAGCTGGGATACACCAGGCCTTGCCCCACTAATAATAAGAATATTAATAACAATCACTTATTGTCACAAGTAGGCTTCAATGAAGTTACTGTGAAAATCCCCTAGTCGCCACATCCCGGCCCCCCTCTAGCAATATCCCAGGATACATCCCAGGAAACTCCAAAAGCCATGAATGTAGCCCAATCCATCATGGAAACCAGCCTCCCATCCATTGACTGTCTACAATTCCCGCTGCCTCGGAAAGGCAACCAGCATAATTAAGGACCCCATGCACCCCGGGCATACTCTCTTCCACCTCTTCAGTCAGGAAAAATATACAAAAGTTTGAGGTCACGCACCAACCGACTGAAGAACAGCTTCTTCCCTACTGCCATCAGGCTTATGAATGGACCTACGTCGCATTAAGTTGATCTTTTCTCTGCACCCGAGCTAACTGTAACTCTGCAATCCCTCCTTCTTTCCCTATGTACAGTATGTGTTATCTGTACAGCATACAATAAACTATACTTTTCACTATATACTAATACTTGTGACAATAATAAATCAAATCAAATAAAGAAACACCAGGCACTGTCCATCCAGCAAAATCCCAGATACACCAGACACGGTCCATCCTGCAACATCCCAGGTTAGATCAGACCCTGTCGTACTGTAATATCACTGGACATACCGGGCCTGTTCCCCTGTACTATCCCAGGATACTCTAGGCTCTGTCCCTCCTATAATACCCCAGGGTACTCCAGATACTGTCACACTAATATCACAAGGTACACTGTCCCTAGAGGATACACCAGGCACCGCCACTTCAGCAATATCCCAGATACACCAGCTACTATCCCTCCTGCCATACTCCAGCATATACCAGGCACTATTCCTCCTTCAATATTCTAGATTACATCAGGCCCTGTCACACAGCAATATCCCAGGATATACCGGGACAATTTGTGCAGTAATTTCCCAAGATACACTGGGCCCTGACATACTGTAATATCCCAGGATACACTGGGCCCTGTCACACTGTAATATCCCAGGATAGTGTGGGCCCTGTCATACTGTAATATCCCAGGATAGTGTGGGCCCTGTCATACTGTAATATCCCAGGATACACTGGGCCCTGTCATACTGTAATATCCCAGGATACACTGGGCCCTGTCACACTGTAATATCCCAGGATAGTGTGGGCCCTGTCATACTGTAATATCCCAGGATAGTGTGGGCCCTGTCATACTGTAATATCCCAGGATACACTGGGCCCTGTCATACTGTAATATCCCAGGATACACTGGGCCCTGTCATACTGTAATATACCAGGATACACTGGGCCCTGTCATACTGTAATATCCCAGGATAGTGTGGGCCCTGTCATACTGTAATATCCCAGGATAGTGTGGGCCCTGTCATACTGTAATATCCCAGGATACACTGGGCCCTGTCATACTGTAATATCCCAGGATACACTGGGCCCTGTCATACTGTAATATCCCAGGATACTCTGAGCCCTGTCATACTGTAATATACCAGGATAGTGTGGGCCCTGTCATACTGTAATATCCCAGGATAGTGTGGGCCCTGTCATACTGTAATATCCCAGGATACACTGGGCCCTGTCATACTGTAATATCCCAGGATACACTGGGCCCTGTCATACTGTAATATCCCAGGATACACTGGGCCCTGTCATACTGTAATATCCCAGGATACACTGGGCCCTGTCATATTCTAATATCCCAGGACACACTGAGCCCTACATACGTAACATCTCAGGATATTTTCCGACTGTAATGTCCCTGTACATACTTAACCCTGTCGCACTGTATTATCTCAGGAAACACTGGGTGGTGTTATATTGTAATAGCCCAGGATACACCGGGCCCTGGCCCTCCTATAATAGCCCAAGGTGCTCTGGACCCTGTCACACAAATATCTCAGGGTACACCGGCATGAGCTGGGATACACCAGGCCTTGCCCCTCTAATAATAAGAATATTAATAACAATCACTTATTGTCACAAGTAGGCTCCACTGAAGTTACTGTGAAAAGCCCCTAGTCACCACATTCCGGCCCCCCTCTAGCAATATCCCAGGATACATCCCAGGAAACTACAAAAGGTCATGAATGTAGCCCAATCCATCATGCAAACCAGCCTCCCATCCATTGACTGTCTACAATTCCCGCTGCCTCGGAAAGGCAACCAGCATAATTAAGGACCCCACGCACCCCGGGCATACTCTCTTCCACCTCTTCCGTCAGGAAAAAATACAAAAGTTTGAGGTCACGCACCAACTAACTGAAGAACAGCTTCGTCCCTACTGCCATCAGGCTTTTGGACCTACTTCGTATTAAGTTGATCTTTTCTCTGCACCCTAGCTAACTGTAACTCTGCTATCCCTCCTTCTTTCCCTATGTACAGTATGCGTTGTCAGTACAGCATACAATAAACTATACTTTTCACTATATACTAATACATGTGACAATAATAAATCAAATCAAATAAGGAAACACCAGGCACTGTCCATCCAGCAAAATCCCAGATACACCAGACACGGTCCATCCTGCAACATCCCAGGTTACATCAGACCCTGCCGTACTGTAATATCACTGGACATACCAGGCCTGTCCCTCTGTACTATCCCAGTATCTCTAGGCTCTGTCCCTCCTATAATACCCCAGGGTACTCCAGACACTGTCACACTAATATCACAAGGTACACTGTCCCTAGAGGATACACCAGGCACCGCCACTCAGCAATATCCCAGATACACCAGCTACTATCCCTCCTGCCATACTCCAGCATACACCAGGCACTATTCCTCCTTCAATATTCTAGATTACATCAGGCCCTGTCACACAGCAATATCCCAGGATATACCGGGACAATTTGTGCAGTAATTTGCCAGGATACACTGGATCCTGTCATACTGTAACATTCCAGGATTCAATGGGCCCTGTACATCTTATAATATCCCAGGATTCTATGGGCACTGTCATGCTGTAATATCCAAAAATACCCAGGCCCTGATCTGCTATAATGCACAAAGATACACCAGATACTGTCCTACTCTAATATCTCATGATACATTGGATCCTCTCGACCTGTAATATCCCAGGACACACTGGGCCCTGTTATACTCTAATACCCCAGGATAAACCAGGCCCAGTCCTACCGTAATATCCCATGAAACTGAATCCTGTTGCACTGCAATACTCCAGTATTGCCCTGTCCCTGCTTTTATATCCCAGGATACACTGGGCCCTGTCATACTATAATATGACAGGATATAACAGGCTCTATCATTCTTCCAATGTCCCAGGATACACCGGGCCCTGTCCCTGCTGTAATACCCCAGCCTACACCAGGCCCTGACCACCTGGGTGTCATGTCAGAAACATGGAGGAAAAGATTGTATTTATTATGATTATGCCCTGAACACTCCTTTTTTCCTCATCCTTGTCCCCTGTTTATTGTGAGATTGAAAAAAGTAGATTTTGTGAAATCCCTCGTGATTCTGTTTTCACCTTGCCCAGAATTTGCGGTGCAGTTATTCATAGAGGATTGGAACACACCAAATTTATGGGCTGGGGGAAAAATGACACCATTTATAAAGAGGAATCTCAGAATATTTTAAAAATTAATGTTCTGTTTGTAAATGAGTAGTGAGCAGGGAAATCAGGGCAGTTTTCATTGACCACCCTCACCGTCCACAACATGGGGTAAACCAGGCCCTGTCCTAATGTAATACCCGAGGATACACTGCCCTGTCATACTGTAATATCCCAGCGTACCCCGACCTACTATACTATCCAATGATACACCAGAAACTGTCCTACCATAAATTCCCATGATTCACTGGATCTTGTCAATCTGTAGTATCCCAGGATACACTGGGACATGTTGTACTGTAATACCCCAGGGCTGCATAGCGCCACAGTGGGTAGCACTGTTGCCTCACAGTGCCAAGGACCCGGGTTCAATTCTGTAATTGGGTGACTGTCTATGTGGAGCTTGTACATTCGTCCCACGTCTGCGCGGTTTCCTCCAGGTGCTCTGGTTTCCTCCCACAATCCAAAGCTGTGCAGTCGGTGGATTGACCAGGCAAAATTCCCCATTAGTGTCCAAAGGTTAAGTGGGGTGTGGTGAACCACTGTGCACCTGTATTAGGGGATGTAAGGTAGGACCTGTACTACAAGTTCGCCGGTAGCCCCTGCCGGCTGGCTCCGCCCGGTAGGAGTATAAATATGCGTGTCCTCCATTGATCTGCCATTTTGCCAGCTGCAGCAAGAGGCCACGCATCTGACTGCAATAATGTCACAGTTGTACCCAACCTTAGTCTTTGTGCAATTGATCGTGCATCATGGGGTTATGGAGAAAGGGCAGGGAGTGGGCCTAGGTCAGGTGCTTCTGCTCTGTGGCAATTCAATGCTTCTTCTACGATACACTGGGCCGTGTTGTGCTGTAATATCTCAAGATAAACCAGGCTCTTTCCTCCCGTAATAACCCCAAGATGCACTGTGCCGTGTCATATCACTTTACAATATCCCAGGGTACATCTGGCCTGTCCTGTTATACAGCTCCATGCCTTGCCCCTCCAACAATATCCCAGATACACCAGAAAGTGTCCACCCTGCAACACTGCAGGATACAACAAGCACTAACCCTCCTGTAATATCTGTAGCCACCTGGGGTGACCACTGCCCAACACAAAATGGAAGATTGCAAGGAATGCAGGGAAATTGGACATGTTATAAAGCAAGCAGCTTGCAAAGCGCTTGTATATTCAGTCTACTGCAGAAACCAGTTTTGACTGCTGCAGAAAGCAGACAGCACTATGAAAAGAAAACAGTTAGCATACTAATGAGGCGATACCAGGCGATCCCCAGAAACAATGGAAACAAGTTAAACACAGATCGATACATTCAATGGAAGGCCAGACTTTTTGGCGCCAAAGAAGCCCAAAACAATAAGTCCCGAGAACCGCCCCAGTGATCAAGGAATTGCCCCGCTATTGGGGAATTCAAATCAATCGATTGGGAAGAGACCCAATCGATTGCGGGAGTATAGAGGGTCCGCCCAGGTGGGCACAAGACCCTGAGATGAGTATAAGACAGAGACCGCGACCCCAGCTCTCTCTCTCTCTGCCAGCCTCTCCTTGACCAGCCAGCCCCCCCAGCAGAACACCGTTGCAGCAGAAGAACCTTAAGGAGGAGAGGTCTGGACAGAAGCCGCCAGCAACTAAGTCACAATGTACGCTGCGGGAATAGACACTCCTGGCCCCTTTTGTCCATAACTACTGGAAGCCTGCGGACCCAGGACAAATCTAGAAGCCGTTGTTCCCTGATCCGGCAGTCCCCTTGTCCAGATAAGTATTTGGCCTATTAGTGGTGGGATTAGCCTAGTCTTATAGTTTATATGCATGATTAGTAGATTACTGTAATATAATAAATGTGTCTTGTGTGAACTTACTAATTGGTGTATGTTTTTATTGCTTTGAACTTGACCTTGAAACTTGTGGCAGTATCTTAACGATACCTGGCGACTCCAAAGCTAAGTAACGAAACAGAGGCAAATTGAGTTTTAAGCACACTCACCCAGAACGAGCAACATAGCCCAGTATACAGCAGGCTCTGTTGTAATGTAACATCCAGGAATATATCTGGACCTTTCATACAGTAATTTTCAGGGTTCACTGGATCCTGTCAGACTGTAACATTCCAGTATGACAGGATCCAGTGCACCCTGACAAATTACTGTATGAAAGGTCCAGATATATTCTTGGATGTTTCATATACATTCCAGGGTACAACAGGCCCTGTTTTACTGTAATATCCCAGGTGGGGCATGTTGCACAGTAAATCCCCGGACACACAATCACTGTCCTCCAATAGAGGCTCCATGGTATGTTAGAGTTCAATATTTATTTGCTCTCTGTGTCCTGGGCTACAGCCTGAACTGGTGAACAGCTCAGCACTGACCCTCCCTCCTGTGATCCTAATCTGAGGCTGTGTCCCTCTAACAGTGAGAAATGGTCTTACCATAAATCACCACCAGTGTCTCATTCAGTCCGCTGTGTTCCACCCGACAGGAATACTCAGCCTGGTCCTCCGGATCAAACTCCACCCATTTCCGGATCTGGTAGGTACTGTCGTGATTGGGTAAGATCCCACTAGACAGGGTCTCACCAATCACAAATCCATTCCTGCACAGATTCACATCGATGGCTTGAGGGTAAAACGCGGTGACGACACAGGATAGCCGGTTGGAATCACCCAGACGGGTAAATGACACGAAAGGGGCAACTGAGAGAGAAACAAAGAGGAATCAGTGTTGGAAACTCGAGAGAGAGAACCGCAGGCATACCCCCTTCACCGACTCAGTCCGCCCCTCACTCACCGACTCTCAGTCCCCCCCCCCACTCACCGACTCTCAGTCCCAGCTCACTCACCGACTCTCAGTCCCTCCCTCACTCACCGACTCTCAGTCCCCCCCCTCACTCACCGACTGTCAGTCCCCCCCTCACTCACCGACTCTCAGTCCCCCCTCGCTCACTGACACTCAGTCCCCCCCTCACTCACTAACTCTCAGTCCCTCCCTCACTCACCGACTCTCAGTCCCCCCTCGCTCACCGACTCTCAGTACCCCCCTCACTCACCGACTCTCAGTACCCCCTCACTCACCGACTATCAGTCCCCCCTCACTCACTGACTCTCAGTCTGCCCCTCACTTACCGACTCTCAGTCCCCCCTCACTCATCAACTCTCAGTCCCCCCTCACTCACCGACTCTCAGACCCCCCCTCTCTCACCGACTCAGTCCCCCTCTCACTCACCGACTCTCGTTCCCCCCCTCACTCACCGACTCTCAGTCCCTCCCTCACTCATCAACTCTGTCCCCCCTCACTCACCGACTCGCAGTCCCCACCTCACTCACCGACTCTCAGTCCCCCCTCACTCACCGACTCTCAGTCCCCCCATACTCAGCGACTCTCAGTCCCCCCTCACTCACCGACTCTCAGTGCCCCCCCACTCACCAACTCTCAGTAATCCCCTCACTCACCGACTCTCAGCCCCCCCATCACTCACCGACTCTCAGTCCCTCCCCTCACTCGCCGACTCTCAGTCCCCCCTCACTCACCGACTCTCAGTCCAACCCCTCACTCACCGACTCTCAGTCCCCCCCTCACTCACCGACCCTCAGTCCCCCCCACACTCACCGACTCTCTGTGCCCCCCCTCACTCACCGACTCTCAGTCCCCCCCCTCACTCACCGACTCTCAGTCCCCCCCCTCACTCACCGACTCTCAGTCCCCCCTCACTCACCGACTCTGCGTCCCTCCTCACTCACCGAATCACAGTCTCGCCCCACACTCACCGACTCAATCCACCCCTCACTCACCGACTCTCAGTCGCCCCCCTCACACACCGACTCTCAGTCCCTCCCTTGATCATCGCCTCTCAGTCCACCCCTCACTCACCGACTCTCAGTCCCCCCCTCACTCACCGACTCTCAGTCCCCACTCACTCACCGACTCTCAGACCCCCCTCATCTCACCGACTCAGTACCCCTCTCACTCACCGACTCTCAGTTGCCCCCCCTCACTCACCGACCGCAGTCCCCACCTCACTCACCGACATCTCAGCCCCCCCCCTCACTCACCGACTCTCAGTCCCCGCCCCATCACTTCACCGACTCTCAGTCCCCCCTCACTCACCGTACTCTCAGTCATCCCCCTCATTCACCGACTCTCAGTCCCCCCTCACTCACCGACTCTCAGTACCCCCCTCACTCACCGACTCTCAGTCCCCCCCCTCACTCACCGACTCTCAGTCCCCCCCTCACTCACCGACTCTCAGTCCCCCCCCTCACGCACCGACTCTCAGTACGCCCCCTCACTCACCGACTCTCAGTCTCCCCCCCTCACTGACCGACTCTCAGTCCCCACCCCTCACTCACCGACTCTCAGTCCCCCCCAACTCACCGATTCTCAGTCCCCCCCTCACTCACCGACTCTCAGTCCCCCCCTCACTCAACGACTCTCAGATCCCCCCTCTCTCACCGGCTCTCAGTCCCTCCCTCGCTCACCGACTCTCAGTCATCCCCCTCACTCACCGACTCTTAGTCACACCTCGCTCACCGGCTCTCAGTCCCCCCTCACTCACCGACTCTCAATCTCCCCTCACTCACCGACTCACAGTCCCCCCTCACTCACAGACTCTAAATCCCTCCCTCACTCACCGACTCTCAGTCATCCCCCTCACCCACCGACTCTCAGAGCCCCCCCTCACTCACCGACTCTCAGTCCCTCCCTCACTCACCGACTCTCAGTCCCCCACTCACTCACCGACTCTCAGTCCCCCCCCCTCACTCACCGATTCTCAGTCCCACCCTCACTCACCAACTCTCAGTCCCCCCTCACTCACCGACTCTCAGTCCCTCCCTCACTCACCGACTCTCAGTCCCCCCCCTCACACGCCGACTCTCAGTCCCCCCCTCACTTACCGACTCTCAGTTCCCCCCTCACTCACCGATTCTCAGTCCACCCCTCACTCACCGACTCTCAGTCCCCCCCTCACTCACCGACTCTCTGTCCCCCCCCCACTCACCGACTCACAGTCCCCCCTCACTCACCGACTCTCACTCCCCCCTCACTCACCGACTCTCAGTCCCCCCCCCCTCACTCACCGACTCTCAGTCCCCCCCCTCGCTCATCGACTCTCAGTCCCCACCCCTCACTCACCGACCCTCACTCCCCCTCAGTCACCGACTCACAACCCCCCCCCTCACTCAACGACTCTCAGTCCCTCCCTCACTCACCGACTCTCAGTCCCGCCTGACTCACCGACTCTCAATCCCCCCCTCACTCACAGACTCTCAGTCCCCCCCCTCACTCACTGACTCTCAGACCCCCCTCACTCACCGACTCTCAGTCCCCCCCCTCACTCACCGAATCTCAGTCGCCCATTCACTCACCGACTCTCAGTCCCCCCTCACTCACCGCCTCTCAGTCACTCCCTCACTCACCGACTCTCAGTCCCCTCTCACTCACCGATTCTCAGTTCCCCCTCACTCACCGACACGCAGTCCCCCCCCTCACTCACCGACTCTCAGTCCTCGCCCTCACTCACCGATTCTCAAACCCCCCCTCACTCACCGATTCTCAGTCTTCCCCCCCTTACTCACCGACAGTCCCCCCCTCGCACATCGACTCTCAGTCCCTCCCTCACTCACCGATTCTCAGTCTTCCCCCCCTTACTCACCGACAGTCCCCCCCTCGCTCATCGACTCTCAGTCCCTCCCTCACTCACCGACTCTCAGTCCCCCCCCTCACTCACCGACCCTCACTCCCCCTCAGTCACCAACTCACAACCCCCCCCCTCACTCAACGACTCTCAGATCCCCCCTCACTCACCGGCTCTCAGTCCCCCCTCACTCACCGACTCTCAATCCCCCCTCACTCACCGACTCTCAGTCCCTACCCTCACTCACCGACTCTCAGTCCCTCCCTCACTCACCGACTCTCAGTCCCCCCTCACTCACCGACTCTCAGT
This sequence comes from Scyliorhinus canicula, assembly GCF_902713615.1. NCBI lineage: Eukaryota > Metazoa > Chordata > Chondrichthyes > Carcharhiniformes > Scyliorhinidae > Scyliorhinus > Scyliorhinus canicula. Next base: position 32,368,586 of record NC_052158.1, read on the forward strand.
CCCCCCCTCACTCACCGACTCTCAGTCCCTCCCTCACTCACCGACTCTCAGTCCCCCCTCACTCACCGACTCTCAGTCCCCCCTCACTCACCGACTCTCAGTCCCCCCCTCACTCACCGACTCTCAGTCCCCCCCTCACTCACCGACTCTCAGTCCCCCCTCACTCACCGACTCTCAGTCCCCCCCCTCACTCACCGACTCTCAGGTCCCCCCTCACTCACCGACTCTCAGTCCCCCCCCTCACTCACCGACTCTCAGTCCACCCTCACTCACCGACTCTCAGTCCCCCCTCACTCACCGACTCTCAGTCCCTCCCTCACTCACCGACTCTCAGTCCCCCCCCACTCACCGACTCTCAGTCCCCCCCTCACTCACCGACTCTCAGTCCCCCCTCACTCACCGACTCTCACTCCCCCCCCTCACTCACTGACTCAGTCCCCCCCTCACTCACCGACTCTCAGTCCCCCCCTCACTCACCGACTCTCAGTCCCCCCCTCACTCACCGACTCTCAGTCCCCCCCTCACACACCGACTCTCAGTCCCCCCCCTCACTCACCGACTCTCAGTCCCCCCCCTCACTCACCGACTCTCAGTCCCCCCCTCACACACCGACTCTCAGTCTCCCCCCTCACTCACCGACTCTCAGTCACCCCCTCACTGACTCTCAGTCCCCCCCTCACGCACTGACTCTCAGGCCCCCCCTCACTGACTCTCAGTCCCCCCCTCACTCACTGACTCTCAGTCCACCCCTCACTCACCGACTCTCAGTCCCTCCCTCACTCACCGATCTCAGTCCCCCCCTCACTCACCGACTCTCAGTCCCCCCTCACACCGACTCTCAGGCCCCCCTCACTCACCGACTCTCAGTCCCCCCCCTCACTCACTGACTCTCAGTCCCCCCCCTCACTCACTGACTCTCAGACCCCCCCTCACTCACCGACTCTCAGTCCCCCCTCACTCACCGACTCTCAGTCCCCCCCCTCACTCACCGACTCTCAGTCCCCCCCTCACTCACCGACTCTCAGTCCCTCCCTCACTCACCGACTCTCAGACCCCCCTCACACGCCGACTCTCAGTCCCCCACTCACTCACCGATTCTAAGTCCCCTCCTCAGTCACCGTCTCTCAGCCCCCAACACTCAACGACTCACAGACCCCTCCTCACTCACCGGCTCTCAGTCCCCCCTCACTCACCGACTCTCAATCCCCCCTCACTCACCGACTCTCAGTCCCCCCCACTCACCGACTCTCAGTCCCCCCTCACTCACCGATTCTCAGTTCCCCCCTCACTCACCGACTCTCAGACCCCCTCCTCACTCACCGTCTCTCAGTCCCCCCTCGCTCAGTGACTCTCAGTCCCCCCCTCACTCACCGACTCCTCCCCCTCTCATCGACTCAGTCCCCCCTCACTCACCGACTCTCAGTCCTCCCTCACTCACCAATTCTCAGTCCCCTCCCTCACTCACCGACTCTCAGTCCACCCCCTCACTCGCCGACTCTCAGTCCCCCCCCCTCACTCACCGACTCTCAGTTCCCCCCTCACTCACCGACTCTCAGTCCCCCCCTCACTCACCGACTGAGTCCCCCCCCCTCACACGCCGACTCTCAGTCCCCCACTCACTCACCGACTCTTAGTCCCTCCCTCACTCACCGATTCTCAGTCCCCCCCTCATTCACCGACTCTCAGTCCCCCCCCCTCACTCAACGACTCTCAGACCCCCCCCCACTCACCGACTCTCAGTCCCCCCCTCACTCACCGCCTCGCAGTCCCCCCCTCACTCACCGACTCTCCGTCCCCCCCTCACTCACCGATTCTCAGTCCCCCCTCACTCACCGATTCTCAGTCTCCCCCCCCTAACTCACCGACTCTCAGTCCCCCCCTCACTCACCGATTCTCAGCCCCCCCTCACTCACCGACTCTCAGTTCCCCCCTCACTCACCGAATCTCAGTCCCCCCCTCACTCACCGACTCTCAGCCCCCCTCACTCACCGACTCTCAGTTCCCCCCTCACTCACCGACTCTCAGACCCCCCCCCCCACTCACCGACTCTCAGTCCCCCCTCACTCACCGACTCTCAGTCCCCCCCTCACTCACCGACTCAGTTCCCCACTCGCTCATCGACTCTCAGTCCCCCCCTCACTCACCGACTCTCAGTCCCCCCTCACTCACCGACTCTCAGTCCCCCCCTCACTCACCGACTCTCACTCCCCCTCACACCGACTCTCAGTCCCCTCCTCTCTCACCGACTCTCAGTCCCCCCCTCACTCACCGACTCTCAGTCCCGTCCCCTCACTCACCGACTCTCAGTGCCCACTCACTCACCGCCTCTCAGCCCCTCCCTCACTCACCGACTCAGTCCCACCCTCACTCACCGACTCTCAGTCCCCCCCTCACTCACCCGACTCTCCGTCCCCCCTCACTCACCGATTCTCAGTCCCCCCCTCACTCACCGATTCTCAGTCCCCCCCTCACTCACCGATTCTCAGTCTCCCCCCCCCCTAACTCACCGACTCTCAGTCCCCCCTCACTCACCGACTCTCAGCCCCCCCCTCACTCATCGACTCTCAGTCCCCCCCTCACTCATCGACTCTCAGTCCCCCCCCCTCATTCACCGACTCTCAGTCCCCCCCCTCACTCACCGACCCTCACTCCCCCTCACTCACCGACTCACAACCCCCCCCCTCACTCAACGACTCTCAATCCCCCCTCACTCCGACTCTCAGTCCCACCCTCACTCACCGACTCTCAGAACCCCCCTCACTCACCGACTCTCAGTCCCCCTCCTCACTCACCGACTCTCAGAACCCCCCTCACTCACCGACTCTCAGTCCCCCTCCTCACTCACCGACTCTCAGTCCCCCCCTCACTCACCGACTCTCAGTCATCCCCCTCACTCACCGACTCTCAGTCCCCCCCTCACTCACCGACTCTCAGACCCCCCCTCACTCACCGACTCTCAGTCCCCCCCTCACTCACCGACTCTCAGTCCCCCCCTCACTCACCGACTCTCAGTCCCCCCTCACTCACCGACTCTCAGTCCCCCCTCACTCACCGACTCTCAGTCCCCCCCTCACTCACCGACTCTCAGTCCCTCCCTCACTCACCGACTCTCAGTCCCCCCTCACTCACCGACTCTCAGTCCCCCCCCTCACTCACCGACTCTCAGTCCCCCCTCACTCACCGACTCTCAGTCCCCCCCTCACTCACCGACTCTCAGTCCCCCCTCACTCACCGACTCTGTCCCCCCCTCACTCACCGACTCTCAGTCCCCCCCTCACTCACTGACTCTCAGTCCCCCCCTCACTCACCGACTCTCAGTCCCCCCCTCACTCACCGACTCTCAGTCCCCCCCTCACTCACCGACTCTCAGTCCCCCCCTCACTCACTGACTCTCAGTCCCCCCCTCACTCACTGACTCTCAGACCCCCCCTCACTCACCGACTCTCAGTTCCCCCCCCCACTCACCGACTCTCAGTCCCCCCCTCACTCACCGACTCTCAGTCCCCCCCTCACACGCCGACTCTCAGTCCCCCACTCACTCACCAATTCTCAGTCCCCCCCTCACTCACTGACTCAGTCCCCCCCCTCACTCATCGACTCTGTGCCCCCCTCACACACCGACTCTCAGTCCCTCCCTCACTCACTGACATTCCCCCCCTCACTCATCGCCTCTCAGTCCCCCCCTCACTCACCGACTGAGCCCCCCCTCACTCACCGACTTTCAGGCCCCCCCCTCACTCACCGACTCTCAGTCCCCCCCCTCACTCACCGACTCTCAGTCCCCCCTCACTCCGACTCTCAGTCCCCTCCTCTCTCACCGACTCTCAGTCCCCGCCTCACTCACCGATTCTCAGTCCCCCCCCTCACTCAGCGACTCCCCCTCTCATCGACTCAGTCCCCCCTCACTCACCGACTCTCAGTCCTCCCTCACTCACCAATTCTCAGTCCCCCCCCCTCACTCACCGACTCTCAGTCCTCCCCCTCACTCGCCGACTCTCAGTCCCCCCCCTCACTCACCGATTCTCAGTCCCCCCCTCACTCACCGATTCTCAGTCCCCCCCTCATTCACCGACTCTCAGTCCCCCCTTCACTCAAAGACTCTCAGCCCCCCCCCCACTCACCGACTCTCAGTCCCCCCTCACTCACTGACTCAGTCCCCCCCCTCACTCATCTACTCTGTGCCCCCCTCAATCACCGACTCTCAGTCCCCCCCTCACTCACTGACTCAGTCCCCCTCCTCACTCATCGACTCTGTGCCCCCCTCACTCACCGACTCTCAGTCCCCCCCTCACTCACTGACTCAGTCCCCCCCCCTCACTCATCGACTCTGTGCCCCCCTCACTCACCGACTCTCAGTCCCCCCCTCACTCACTGACTCAGTCCCCCCCTCACTCATCGACTCTGTGCCCCCCTCACACACCGACTCTCAGTCCCTCCCTCACTCACTGACATTTCCCCCCCTCACTCATCGCCTCTCAGTCCCCCCCTCACTCACCGACTGAGCCCCCCCTCACTCACCGACTCTCAGGCCCCCCCTCACTCACCGACTCTCAGTCCCCCCCTCACTCACCGACTCTCAGTCCCCCCTCACTCCGACTCTCAGTCCCCTCCTCTCTCACCGACTCTCAGTCCGCCCCCTCACTCACCGATTCTCAGTCCCCCCCTCACTCACTGACTCTCAGACCCCCCCTCACTCACCGACTCTCAGTTCCCCCCCCCACTCACCGACTCTCAGTCCCCCCCTCACTCACCGACTCTCATTCCCCCCCCTCACACGCCGACTCTCAGTCCCCCCTCACTCACCGATTCTCAGTCCCCCCCTCAGTCACCGTCTCTCAGCCCCCCCCTCACTCAACGACTCTCAGACCCCTCCTCACTCACCGGCTCTCAGTCCCCCCCTCACTCACCGACTCTCAGTCCCCCCCTCACTCACCGACTCTCAGTCCCTCCCTCACTCACCGACTCCCAGTCCCCCCCTCACTCACCGACTCTCAGTCCCCCCCTCACTCACCGACTCTCAGTCCCCCCCTCACTCACCGACTCTCAGTCCCCCCTCACTCACCGACTCTCAGTCCCCCCCTCACTCACCGACTCTCAGTCCCCCCCTCACTCACCGACTCTCAGTCCCCCCCTCACTCACCGACTCTCAGTCCCCCCTCACTCACCGACTCTCAGTCCCCCCCTCACTCACCGACTCTCATCCCCCCCTCACTCACCGACTCTCAGTCCCCCCCTCACTCACCGACTCTCAGTCCCCCCCTCACTCACCGACTCTCAGTCCCCCCTCACTCACCGACTCTCAGTCCCCTCCCTCACTCACCGACTCTCAGTCCCCCCTCACTCACCGACTCTAGTCCCCCCTCACTCACCGACTCTCAGTCCCCCCCTCACTCACCGACTCTCAGTCCCCCCTCACTCACTGACTCAGTCCCCCCCCTCACTCATCGACTCTGTGCCCCCCTCAATCACCGACTCTCAGTCCCCCCCTCACCCACTGACTCAGTCCCCCCCCTCACTCATCGACTCTGTGCCCCCCTCACTCACCGACTCTCAGTCCCCCCCTCACTCACTGACTCAGTCCCCCCCCTCACTCATCAACTCTGTGCCCCCCTCACTCACCGACTCTCAGTCCCCCCCTCACTCACTGACTCAGTCCCCCCCCTCACTCATCGACTCTGTGCCCCCCTCACACACCGACTCTCAGTCCCTCCCTCACTCACTGACATTCCCCCCCTCACTCATCGCCTCTCAGTCCCCCCCTCACTCACCGACTGAGCCCCCCCTCACTCACCGACTCTCAGGCCCCCCCTCACTCACCGACTCTCAGTCCCCCCCCTCACTCACCGACTCTCAGTCCCCCCTCACTCCGACTCTCTGTCCCCTCCTCTCTCACCGACTCTCAGTCCGCCCCCTCACTCACCGATTCTCAGTCCCACCTCACTCACCGACTCTCAGTCCCCCCTCACTCACCGCCTCTCAGTCCCTCCCTCACTCACCGACTCAGTCCCCCCCTCACTCACCGACTCTCAGTCCCCCCTCACTCACCGATTCTCAGTCCCCCCTCACTGGACTCTCATTCCCGCCCCCTCAGTCACCGACTCTCGGTCCCCCCTCACTCACCGACTCTCAGTCCCCCCTCACTCGACTCTCATTCCCGCCCCCTCAGTCACCGACCCTCAGTCCCACCTCACTCACCGACTCTCAGTTCCTGATGGCCGTACTCCATATATTTCGTCAGCCACTCAAAACACTCTTCCTCCAGGTAATGTTTCCATCCCAAGTTGTTGGCCGTGTTCTGGTCCCACTTATTTTTGATGCTCTCTCCCCATGGGACAGGGGTCACCCACACCATGTGCTCCTTGTCGAAGCTGATAAAATCCTGTCCGTCCCATGCCCTCTGGTGGAACCCACTCCTGGTTCCATCATCGCTCAGGTCACAACCGAACTTCGTTTGGTATGTGTGGATCCCTGTGAATTAGACACAGAGTCCTTGAGTCACGGTGACAATGAGATATGACAGCCACTGCACAGACAACCTAAACAGCCTCCCATCCATCATGGCACAGTGCCACAGTGGTTGGCACTGCTGCCTCACAGTTCCAGGGACACGGGTTCAATTCTGAACTTGGGTGACTGTGTGGAGTTTGCATGTTCTCCTTGTGTGGGTCTGTGTGGGTTTCCTCCAGATGCTGTGGTTTCCTCCCACTGTCCAAAGATGTGTAGGTTAGATTAATTTGTCATTCTAAAGTGCCCCTTTGTGTCCAAAGGTGGTTAGGTTACAGTGTTGCGGTGCTAGGGTGAGGGAGTAGACCTAGGTAAGGTGTTCCTGTCACAGGTGTAAGCAGACTGGATGGCCTGAATGGCCTCATGCTGTACTGTAGGGATTCTATGATCCCAATATCCTCCCAGCTTCTCCCAATTCCCATCTAGAACCCTCAACTTACACGAAGAGGCCTGATGGTGGGACCGTAAAGACTTACCTCCCGACTGGTTGGACCGGGCCATGAGGAATTGAAAATAGACTTTGATGTTCTGCTGCTGATCCATTGCAAGCACAGTCTTCCGTTCCCAGGACTCACGTCCCTCGCTCTGTACCATCCACTGCTCCCGAGGGATCAGTTCTTTCCGATCGCCGTCATACATAATAAACTGAACACCGTCCACATAACCCACAACCAAAAACTCTGGGAAACCGGGGATCGGAGTCATAGAAGTGAGGAAATAGCGGAGAGAGTGAGAGTCTGAAATACATAGAGAGAGATATCAGGGCATGAAACCCAAAAACACCAACACCCACACACACAGACATCTGGGTATGAACACCAAAACACCAACACCCATACAGAGAGACATCAGGGCATGAACCCAAAAACACCAACACCCACACACACAGACATCTGGGTATGAACACCAAAGCACCAACACCCATACAGAGAGACATCAGGGCATGAACCCAAAAACACCAACACCAATCTGGGTATGGTGATCATCTTCCAAAATTCTATAGGCTCTGGAGCAGTTTGATTGGATTTGTTTATTGTCACGTGTACCGAGGTACAGTGAAAAGTATTGTTCTGCCTGCAGTTCAGACAGATCATTGCATGCGTGGAAAAAAAAACATCGGACATTAATAAATACACATTTATACAGTTGCTACAGATTGGAGGGTGGCAAATGTAATCACACCATTAAAAAAGAGAGAGATAAAAGAAAGGGACAATGACAGACCAGTTAGCCTCACAAAAGTAGTGGGGAAAATGCTTGAGTCTATTATAAAAGACATGATGACAGAACATTTGGAAAGCATTTACCAATACATAACGCTGGCAAAACTAAAGCCCCAGCGTTATGTATTGGTACGGTACGTGAACTGGCTGAGATAGGAAGCAGAGATTGGGAATAAATCGGTCTTTTCTGATTGGCAGCCAGTGACTGGCGACAGCAGGGATCAGCGCTTAGTCTCCAGCTATTCATGATATCAATAAATGACCTGGATGAGGAAACCAGATGTAAAATTTTGAAGTTTGCTAATTACACAACACTGGATGGAATTGTGAGTGGTGAGGACAATGCAGGGAGGTATCAAGGTGATTGAGACATGTTGAGTGAGTGGGCAAACACATGGCAGACACGGAATCTGAGGATACAGGGTAGCCCATGTAGGACTGAGATGAGGAAATATTTCTTCACTCAAAGGGTAGTAAACCTGTGGAATTCTCTATCACAGAAGGGTGTGGAGACCAAGTCACTGAATGTATTCAAGAAAGAATGTGATGAATGCAGGAATTACAGATACATTGTATTATATGTATTGGTGTAGTAAGGGTTAAAAGCCTGGGTTAATGTGTGCATGACTGCTGCGGTAGTGTTTTTAAAAAAATCCTGGTTTGCAAGACAGCGAGGCTTTTTGAGAAGCAGAGATGCAATTAAAGCATCATAAAAGCTTGGGCTAATGGATTTTCCTTTGGATTAAGGGAGTTCCCTGTGTTGCATTTATTTTGATACCTTTGTGGTCAGCTAGTAAATGATGAACTAATGGGATGAGCCAGATTAGCAGGCATTTTAGCAGAGAAGCAGAGATTGTTCAGTCTGGTGCTGGAAAGCGAAACAATAAGACGTTTCAGCCAGAGATCCTGGCTCCTTGTCAACTGCAATGGTTACATCTTCAAAGAATTCCAACGGAATTGTCAAGCATGATTTCCCCTTCATAAATCCATGCTGACTCAGACTGATCCTGCCACTGCTTTCGAAATGTTCTGCTATAAAGTCCTCGATAATGGATTGAAGAATTTTCCCCACGACCGATGTTAGGCTTACTGGTCTATAATTCACTGCATTCTTGATACCTCCCTTATTGAATATTGGATTGACATGAGCTACCCTCCAATCTGCAGGGACTGTTCCAGAGTCTGTAGGATCCTGGAAGATGACCACCAGTGCATCCCCTATTTCCAGAGCCACCTCCTTCAGCATCTGGGATGCAGATTCTGAGGCCCTGGGGATTTATCCGCCTTCCATAACATCAATTTTCCCAGCACCATTTTCATACTAATGTTGATCTCCCTCTGTTCTTCCCTCTCACTAAACCTTTCATTCTCCAACATTTCTGGTATCTGATTTGTGTCCTTGCTTGTGAAGACAGAACCAAAGTATGTATCCAATTGCTCAGCCATTTCTTTGACCCTTATTATGCATTCCTTGTTTCTGTGTGTAGGGGGCCTACATTTCTCTACCAATCTCTTTGTCTTCACATATCTATTGAAACTCTTTGTGTCAATCTTTGTGTTCCCTTTGTGTACTGTACTTTCCCCTTCTTTATCAATCCCTTTGTCCTTATTTGCTGAATTCTAAACTGTTCCCTATCCTCAGACCTATTATTTTTCTTGGCCAATCTGTATGCTTCTTTCTTGGATTGGCTACGACTTCTAATTTCCTTTGTAAGCCATGGATTGACCCTCTTACCCATTTTGCTTATGTGCCAGACAGGAATGAGCAGTTGCTGCAGTTCCCCCATGCGTTCCTTGAATGTTTGCCATTGCCTATCCACTGCCATCCCTTTAAGTAACACTCTCCAATCTATCAAGGCCAACTCATGCCTCATATCTTCATAGTTTCCTTTATTAAGAATCAGCACCCTAGTCTCCGAATCAACTACTTCACTCTCCATCTTCTATCATGTTATGGTTGCCCATCCCCAAGGAATCTTGCACAACCAGATTGGCAACGATTCCCTTCTCATTACACAATACCCAGTCTAAGATGGCCTGCTCGCTAGTTGGTTCCTTGACATATTGGTCAAGAAAACTATCCCATATACCTCCAGGAATTCCTCCTCTATGGCTTTGTGGCTAAATTGATTTGCCCAATCTATGTGAAGATTAAAATCACCCATGATCACCAATATTCCCTTATTACATGCATCTCTAATTTTGTGATTAATGCCATTCCCAACATCACCACTGCAGTTTAGGGGTCCATATATGACACCTACTAATGCTTTTTGCCCCTTAGTATTTCTCAACTCTACCCATACAGATTTCACATTGTCAGAGCTAATATCCTTTCTCACTATTGTGTTAATTTCCTCTTTAACCAGCAGTGCCACACTACCACCTTGACCTTCATGTCTGTCCTTCCTAAATACTGAAAACCCTGGGATATTCAGTTCCCATCTCTGGTCACCCTGCAGCCATGTCTCCGTAATCCCAATTATATCATACCCATTTATATCTATCTGCAAAATTCATTCATCAACTTTAGTGCAAATGCTCTGTGCATTAAGCCACCGAGCCTTTAAGTTTGTCTTTTTCACATTGTTTGTCTTGCTCCCAATATTTTTCTCTTTTGCCCTGTTTGAATTTTGCCCTTGGTTTCTCCACCTATCACTTTTCACTGTTGGGGATGGAATTTGGAGCACATAAGGAATATGCAGTTTTGATACAAATAAAGCAGGATCGAATTCCATAAAAGATCAGGCCAAATTGCCTCCTCCTGTATTCCTCCATCTGTGTGTCTCTGTCTTCACTTTCCAGCCCATTGTCACTGCCCACAGTTCCCTCACAATGCAGAGTTTCCTTCCCTTTACAGACCCAGTACCCAGCTTGGCATTGCCCCTCTCACACCCACTCGCTCACTGACCCAGGGGTAATGCCCCAGTACCCAGCCTGGCTCTATCCCTCTCACACCCCATCGCTCACTGACCCAGGGTTAATGCCCCAGTACCCAGCCTGGCTCTGCCCCTCTCATACCCCATCATTCACTGATCCAGGGTTAATGCCCCAGTACCCAGCCTGGCTCTGCCCCTCTCATACCCCATCACTCACTGACCCAGGGTTAATGCCCCAGTACCCAGCCTGGCTCTGTCCCTCTCACACCCGCATCACTCACTGACCCAGGGTTAATGCCCCAGTACCCAGCCTGGCTCTGTCCCTCTCACACCCCATCACTCACTGACCCAGGGTTAATGCCCCAGTACCCAGCCTGGCTCTGTCCCTCTCACACCGCATCACTCACTGACACAGGGTTAATGCCCCAATACCCAGCCTGGCTCTGCCCCTCTCACACCCCATCACTCACTGACACAGGGTTAATGCCCCAGTACCCAGCCTGGCTCTGCCCCTCTCACACCCCATCACTCACTGACCCAGGGTTAATGCCCCAGTACCCAGCCTGGCTCTGCCCCTTTCACACCCCATCACTCACCTGCAGACACCTCCGCACACAGAAGGAGCAGCACTATCTGTCCAATCATTGTTGCTTCCCTCAGGCTGGAGGAGACATTTTTGGAGAAATCTTTCACTGAGAAAACGAATTGTTTTCAGTTCGTGATTCCTGTCCTGTCTTGTTGCAGTGAGCCTCAATCGGATTGGACACAAAATATAATTGAACCAATCAAAATAAGAAGAGTCAGTGAGTCATCAGTTTCTGGCAGAATAGACACAAAACAGGTTCAGAAACAAACTCTTCCGCAATATTGTGAACCATCCAATCACCTTGTATCCCAGCCCCCTCCAGATAAAGATCAATATTCCATTAGCCAGACGGTGAAATGGGCAGACACACGGCAGATAAAATGCAATTTTATTTTAAATGATGCATTGAAAGGAAGAATGGGAAGAGGATATATAAACTGAATGGTACACAAATCCCTGACAGTGGCAGGGGAGTTTGATAAGACTGTTAAAAGAAGCATAAATGAACACTTAGCTTTATAAATAAAGACACAGAGTACAAAAGCAAGGAGGCAATGCTGAACATTTATATAATATTGGTTAGACCCCTACTGGAGAATTGTGTTCACTTCTGGTCAGAGTGTTTCAGGAAGGATGTCAAGGCCTTGGACAGGGTGCAGAGGAGATTTGCTGAAATATTATTGGGAGGAGGGGCTCATGTCTTCCAATGGGCTGTTCAATGTTGGAGAAATCATATCTTTCAAAATCTTACTTTTTAAATACAACAAGCTATTGCATCATCCAGACAATTGGGTGCCACCCTACAGATTGTTTAAAAGGCCATGAGTTCACCTTGGACTTTGCCTGACATTTCTGGTACTTGAAGAAGTGTTCATTGATTGTTTTGAACTGGAATCACTTTAATTGATGGCTGGAAAAAAACTGAAAGGCAAAGGCTAGTGAGTTGCTGAAAATCACACGGCACGGACAAACTGTAACTGTTTTTGAAGTCTGTTTTGTTGAGGACTAAGTTGTGAAAATAAGTTTCTCTCTGCATCTCACTGCATAACCTAACATTGGATGTTGTTGTCTCACTCTCTCTCCCTCTCTGTCTGTTTAGCCTAACATTGGGTGCGGTTCACAACCTGCTGCCAGAGAATCCTCACCTGAGTGTAACTTGTCTGAATTTTGGACCTGCAAAGCTGAATAAATAAGAATTGGTCCAGCTCTTTATTCTTCTCCATGTGAATCACCAGACATCCAACAGGACCATGAGGGAACACAGATCAACAGTGTTGAACCCCTACAAACATTATTCTTTATTTGCCTATCCTCTAAAGCCCATATTTGCATAGCGACACTATACATTTGTCATTTGTGAGTGTGTGTGTGTGGCAATGATAACTGCTCATGGAGTTGGGGGTAATATTTTTGCATGAATAAAGGATTGGTTAATAGACAGGAAACAGAGTAGTTATAAATGCGACATTTCTCAGTTGGCAGAATGTGACTAGTTGAGTCTCACTTGGTTCAGTGCTGGGAACTCAGCCATCTACCATCCACATTCATGATTCAGAAAAAAAGAGACCAAATGTAATGTTTCTAAATTTATAGATGCTACAAAGCTGGGCAGAAATGCAAATTGTGTGGGGGACCGAGAGAAGCTGCAAAGATATTTAGAAAAGTTAAGAGAATGGGCGATGTCATAATATCCACTCATGTATATAATGAGGTGCAAACAGGCAGTGATTGACATACAGGATGACCAGTAAGCACACAACACAGTGCAGCCAATTACCAGACAGGACACTACCACTATAAAGCCAGAGGGCACTAGGTTTCCCGCTCTCTCTGGACCCAGCTACTGAGACAGTCAGACTCCATGAGCCAGCCAGTGCAAACACCATGCGGTAGCTAGTATGTCTGGTCAGGCTAATACAAGGTCTCCAGTCAGTTCAGTATAGTGTCGACCCACAGCTGAACAAGTTCTATCGTTGAATAAAACAGTGTTGGTTTTTCTCCTGTGTTAAATGTCTGCTTCCAGTTTCCCTGCATCGAGTGCAGTCCACATCGATCCAGCCTGCCTCACATATCAAGGTATCAGATTGATACTGATCTTGACGGACCTACCTCGAGTGAATCAGCAGTGACCATCGGATGAAATAGAAAACATCCAGCCTCCTCCCCAGCTCCGCATCTCCGGCAACCTCAGTGCCAAAGTTCCTCTTGTACATCGAGGCATCCGACCTCGAAGCCGTATTGGATGCCAGGAAGGTCGCGCTATTTCTCTCCACAGCGGGGGACCACGCCATCCACATCTACACCTCCCTTACGTTCGCTGAAGGCGAAGACAAAACAAAATTCAAAACAGTCCTGCTGAAGTTCGACAGCCACTGCAACATTGAGGTGAATGAGAGCTTTGAACAGTACGTTTTCCAGCAGAGGCTTCAGGGTAAGGATGAACCTTTTCAGTCCTTCTTGACCCATCTCCACATCCTAGCGCAGTTATGAAACTATGACTCGATGGCTGATTCCATGATCCGGGATCAGATCAGGGTACACTCCGACTCCCTTCGGCAGCAGCTCCTGAAAGTCAAACAGTTGACCCTCCCTGTCGCTATCGAGACGTGCGTTGTCCATGAACATGCTAAGAATCGTTACTCCCACATTAGGGCGGCAGAGACTGCAAAGCTGGCCTCCCACGAGGTGGAACGGGTGTAGGCCATCGCACAGATGCAGGGCCTGATCATCGAGGAGAGTGGCCGTTTTGCGCGCTTTTCCCGGGTCCCTGCGCATGTGCGCCACGACCGAGTGGACGACAAAACCGACAACCCGACTGTGCAGGTGCGTACATTGACCGACAGCACTGCACATGCGCAATGAAGCACGGAAAGCGCTGACGTCAGCGTCATGACGTGTCCAAATTCTGACTCTGCCCACTAAAAGCGGCAATGTCCAGCAAAAGGACGCCCGTGTCTACAGTGTGGCAAGCTTGGCCACTACGCAGCCCTTTGCAGATCTGCTCCACCGCTCAGCAGCCAGCCGTCCCAGCTGCGGCGCAGACGTGTCCGCTCAATACAACAAGGCATGCCACATTCTGATCCCGACAGCCCAACAGACCTGATGCTGACTGCCTCAAGTCCCCATACCGGATGGGCATCATAACTACACATGCGCTGCCTTCCACCACAACGGCAAAACGCCTCTCCATCCAGTGTGGATCCCAACGACGAGTGGTGTGCTGTCCTCACAGTTAACAAGGCTCGTATCCAGTTCACATAATCCAGAAGGATTTAAATGACATGACACCTCGGTTACAGCAAATTCTTCTTAAGCTACGCCAGTACAACTTCGAACTTGTCTACACGCTAGGCAAAGAGCTGATCATTGCAGGTGCCCTATCCAGGTCCATTGTGAACAAAGTGACTTCATCTGCCACATAGAAGTGCAAGTGCAGTTGTGTGCCACCGACCTTCAGGCCTCTGATGAACGGGTGGTCCAAATACGTGAAGAAACGGCCAAGGATCCTCTGCTGCAGCGTGTGATGCAGCACCTTACCAATGGCTGGCAGAAGGGACAATGTCCCCAGTTCTATAACGTAGAAGACGACCTGATGGTGGTGGAGGGAACCCTTCTGAAACTCGACAGGATCATAATTCCTCAGAGCATGCGGGCCATGGTGCTGGGCCAACTCCATGAGGGTTACCTTGGGGTCGATAAATGCCGACGCAGAGCTTGGGAGGCAGTCTATTGGCCGGACATCAGCCAGGACATTGTCAACATGGTCCTCAACTGCCCTACTTGTCAGACGTGTCAGCCAGCTCAACCCAAAGAAACGTTGCAGCAGCACGAGATCGTGACCTCTCCATGGTCCAAAGTAGGTGTAGACCTTTTCCACGCCAAGGGGCGCGACTACGTACTCCTGGTCGACTATTTCTCCAGTTACCCAGAGGTGGTGAAACTGTCCGACCTCACGTCGAAGGTGGTAATCAAAGCCTGCCAAGAAACATTCGGCAGGCATGGGATACCACTCACGGTAATGAGCGACAATGGTCCTTGCTTTTGCAGCCAGGAAAGGTCTGATTTTGCACAGTCCTACAACTTCCGTCACGTAACCTCCAGTCCCCACTACCCGCAGTCAAACGGGAAGGCCGAGAAAGAGGTCCATATTGTAAAGCGATTGCTGTGCAAAGCTGCAGACTCAGGCTCCGACTTCAACCTGGCAATGCTGGCATACAGGGCAACCCCACTGTCCACTAGATTGGCTCCAGGGCAGATGCTCATGAATCTGCAGACCACAGTTCCAGCCATCCATGTTCCAGACCTTGACCACCTCACGGTCTTACAGAAAATGCAGCAGTCCCGGGGCCAACAGAACGCCACATATGATGCTCATGCCGCAGATCTACCCGAGCTGGCCCCTACTGATCATGTTCGTGTCCAGTTGCCTGAGGGCGGCTGGTCAGCCACAGCTGTTGTGATCAAACAAGTGGCCCCAAGATCGTTCCTTGTCCGCATGGCTGATGGCTCCGTGCTATAGCGCAACAGACGAGCACTGCAAAGAGTTCCACGCCTGCTACCTGACCAACGTGCCCCGACACCTATGATGATTCCTCCGGGCGTACCCTACCACAAAGCCACCGATCTACCAGCAATCCTGCTGGCCCACGCGACCACCGTATTGGCAGCGATCTCGCCTATCCAAGTGCAGGCGGCTCCTGATCAACCTCTGCGGTGATCGACAAGAACTTGTTGCCCGCCACAAAGGCTAAATCTATAGACTGAACTTTTTGTACATTTTGTGACTTCATCGATTTAACCTCTGTAAATATTGTTTTGTTTGCCATGTATCTGCACTATCGACATCTTCCTATGTATATACATTAATCCAGACACCTTTTGCATATAGTCAGGCATAAATGTATATACACTCACACACCCTAGTATTTATTTATCTAAAAAAAAAGGATGTCATAATATCCACTCATGTATATAATGAGGTGCAGACAGGCAGTGATTGACATACAGGACGACCAGTAAGCACACAACACAGTGCAGCCAATTACCAGACAGGACACTACCACTGTAAAGCCAGAGGGCACTAGGTTTCCCGTTCTCTCCGGACCCAGCTACTGAGACAGTCAGACTCCATGAGCAAGCCAGTGCAAACACCACATGGTAGCTAGTAACTCTGGTCAGGCTAATACAGGGGTGGGCAAACTACGGCCCGCGGGCCGCATGCGGCCCGCCAAAGGTATTTCTGCGGCCCACCAAGTCATTAAAAAAAAAAGGGGGGGGGCTTTTGGGTTACTTACTGGTATATGGTGGATACGTTGACTTGAGTAGGGTGATCATTGCTCGGCACAACATCGAGGGCCGAAGGGCCTGTTCTGTGCTGTACTGTTCTATGTTCTATATGAGGCGCCCAGAATCATAACCGGGTGAAGTAATTATTTTACTTAATATACTATGCGGCCCTTTGTGAATTGTGAATTTCTGAATGTGGCCCTTGTACGGAAAAGTTTGCCCACCCCTGGGCTAATACAAGGTCTCCAGTCAGTTCAGTATAGTGTCGACCCACAACTAAACATGTCATGTCTATCGTTGTCTATCGTTGAATAAAACAGTGTTGGATTTTCTCCAGTATTAGACGTCTGCTTCTAGCTTCCCTGCATCAAGTGCAGTCCACATCGAACCAGCCTGCCTAACACATCAGGCGACAACGTGGCTGATGGAGTGTAAGGTGGGTCAGTGTGGAGTTACACTGTGCCTCCTGCCAAAGCAACATGGCCACCTGTGTATGCTCACTGATCCGCCCACACTTCACTCTTTTAAACCCAGCCTGCCAGAAGGTCTTTAAGTGGAATCATGTCTATCCTTCAGTAACAGTTCCCCAATTTCTGATACTGTACAAGGGAGAAAAAGAGAAGGCAAAGTGAGAGGAAAACTCATTTTAAGATAGGGTTGTGAGACACAGATGGTCAAACAAAGTATTGGTTTCAGGAAATATGGTAAATCCTGTATTTTACCGAGAAAACATATATCGAGGAGACATAAGATGCAGTCCCATTCCTCACTGACTTGTATCAGTGACAATCACAGTATTAATGGTCGTCCTGTATGAATGCACACTGTACAATGTCTGTGAGCTTGGTGAATGCACACTGCACAATGTCTATGAGCTCGGTGAATGCACAATGTCTGTGTCTGTGAGCTCGGTGAATGCACACTGCACAATGTCTGTGTCTGTGAGCTCGGTGAATGCACACTGCACAATGTCTGTGAGGTTGTTGAATGCACACTGCACAATGTCTGTGTCTGTGAGCTCGGTGAATGCAGACTGCACAATGTCTGTGAGCTCGGTGAATGCACGATGTCTGTGTCTGTGAGCTCGGTGAATGCACACTGCACAATGTCTGTGAGCTTGGTGAATGCACACTGTACAATGTCTGTGTCCGTGAGCTCGGTGATTACACACTGCATGATGTCTGTGTCTGTGAGCTCGGTGAATGCACGATGTCTGTGTCTGTGAGCTCGGTGAATGCACACTGCACAATATCTGTGAGCTCGGTGAATGCACACTGCACAATGTCTGTGAGCTCGGTGAATGCACACTGCTCAATGTCTGTGAGCTCGGTGAATGCACACTGCACAATGTCAATGTCTGGAGCTCGGTGAATGCACACTGCACAATGTCTATGTCTGGAGCTCGGTGAATGCACACTGCACAATGTCTGTGAGCTCGGTGAATGCACACTGCACAATGTCTGTGAGCTCGGTGAATGCACACTGCACAATGTCTATGTCTGGAGCTCGGTGAATGCACAATGTCAATGTCTGTGAGCTTGGTGAATGCACAATGTCAATGTCTGTGAGCTCGGTGAATGCACACTGCACAATGTCTGTGAGCTCGGTGAATGCATAATATCTGTGTTTGTGGTAAAATATGGTTTCCTGTTTCACATGATGGAAAAACACTAGACCTGCTCTTACGTGGCATTGGCAGCAAACACAGCTGTGGGGGTTATCCGACATTGAATATTCCTTTTAAAAAGTTGTTAAATGTATAAATGTTGATAATCGGAACTCAGGAATTATTGCAGATACAAAAAGGTATTATGAAAACAATTGGCCTGTTGGTCTTCATTGCAAAGGGGATTAGGGAACAGAATAAAGAAGTCATGTTACAAATGTAAAGACCGTTGGTGATACCACACCTATAAATCTGTGTGGAAATTTTGGCGACATAGGAACAGAAGGAGGCCCCAATTCAGCCCCTCGACTCTGTCCCGCCATTCATTTGGACCATGGCTGACCTGTGATCTAACTCCATATCCCTGCCTTGGGCCCATATCCCTTCAGTTTGACAAAAATCAATCTGTCTGAGATTTAAAATTAACAACTGATCTCGTTTCAACTGCTGTTTGTGGGTGACAGTTCCAACCCTCTATTACCCTTTGAGTGAAGAGGTTCTTTCTAACATCTCTCCTGAATGGTCAAGCCCTAATTTCCTTGAAGACATAGAGATGGTTTGCTTGGCTAAATCTTGAAGGACGTCCATTTGCCTTATGAGGAAAGGTTGAGTAGTTTGGGCCTTTATTAGTGAAATGTAGATAAATTATCTCTTTGAAACATGTTAGATTCTGACAGGGCTTGATGGGGTCGATACTGAAAGATTGTTTCTGCTGATCGGGGAATGTAAAATATACAGTTTTGAATCTGAGGAATCCTCTACCCCAGAGAATTGTGGATGCTTCATCACTGAATATATTAACGAGAGGCCGATTTGTGGTCTCTCAGGTAATCGAGGGGCACAGAGAACAGGCCTGAGTGTAGAGTTGAGGCAGAAGGTTAGCTCTCATCGTGTTGAATGGAGAGGTGTCCTCTACTGATACTGTCCCTCTCAGTCTGTGAGCAGCGTGCTGTCCTGAGTTTTTAAATTCAAAGTCCATATTCTGCCCAGTAACAGGTCGTGATTGGAACCTGCCTGAGTGGGATGATTTCCAGAGACCGAAAGAAAGCAGAGGAGAGACCTGGACACAGAGGGACAAGGACATGTTCCCTCGCTTCTCTCTCACTCTCACTCTATCCATCTCTCTCCCTCTCTCTCTCTCCAGAAAGGCTGTGAGTTGATGTATTTCTGAACCTACAGAGAACCTGAATGAATGAATCTACAGTGAATCCATTACAGACTACAAACAGAGACCTGTATCCGAAAGCTTAATTTGAAGGAAGGTCTGCTGAATAACAACCATCTGCAAAAAACACTAAATTTCCTTTTCCTTATCATTTTCACCCCTGTCCTCTCCTGTCTTGTGTGTGTCTAGAGGGTAGAGCCAATTTAAAGTGAGGGATTAGGGATTTAATAATAGTTAACCAGTTCTATTTGCTGCATATTTCAGGAAAGATCTTGTTCAGAATAAAAAGTGTTTACAATTACAAACCTGGTGGCTGTAATTATTGGACAGCTGGGTGTGAAAGACCCATGCGGTTCTCCCATGCCGTACCGTATGGAAGAATCGCCGTTTGCGCCATGTTTTCCTGTTTTCCCCGCGACGCCGGCATGCAATTCTCCGAGGAGCGGAGAATCGGCGCCATTTGCGCCAGCGTGTTTGGCGCGGCGCCGGTCGCGGGCCGCTGTCTGCTGCCGGGCTGCCGATTCTCCGGCCTTGATGGGCCGAGCGGCCGCGCGGAAACGGCAAAGTCCCGCCGACGCCGTTCACACCTGCTCGCAGCCAGCAGGAACTCTTCACGTAAGGTCAGTTGGCGGCCTGTGGGGGAGGGAGGGGGGCTCCTTCACTGGGAGGGGGTGGGGGGGGCTTCCGATGAGGTCTGGCCCGCAATCGGGGCCCACCGATCAGCGGGCCGGCCTCTCCAGCCCCAGCCCTATTTTATTACGCGGCCGGCCCCTGAACCCCCACACCATGTTGCGATGGGGCTGGCGCGCTGAGAAAGTCCCCCGCGCATTCGCGGGTTGGTGCGGCGCCACTGCGCATGCACGGGTAGGCACGGCGCCCAGTTGGAGCCGGGAAGGGAGACTGGAGTGGCGTGAACCACTCCAGCGACGTGCTGGACCATTATGGGGGCCAGAATCAGTAGTGCCTGTGCCTGTTTTGCGCCGTCGTGAAATGCGACGGCGTTCACAACGGCGCAAACACTCGGAGAATCCCGCCCCTGGTATTTTTCTGAGGATTATTAGTTAATTTGGCTATTGGTTAATGTTGTGAATTTGGGGCTGGAATTGACTGCACACTAACCCAGGGGGACGTAACAACTGTCGGGTCAAAAATTGTTCCCTTCAAAAAGCTTGAGGAATAATCTGTGCTCCACATCAGTGATTGTATTTTGCATGATACAGTCCACTCAGTGAGCTGTGTGCTGTTCTGATACCGTCCCTCTCAGTCTGTGAGCTGTGTTCCGGACTGATACTGTCCCTCTCAGTCTGTGAGCTGTGTGCTGTTCTGATACCGTCCCTCTCAGTCTGTGAGCTGTGTCCTGGACTGATACTGTCCCTCTCAGTCTGAGCTGTGTGCTGTTCTGATACCGTCCCTCTCAGTCTGTGAGCTGTGTCCTGTACTGATACTGTCCCTCTCAGTCGGTGCTGTGTGCTGTACTGATACTGTCCCTCTCAGCCTGTGAGCTGTGCCCTGTACTGATACTGTCCCTCTCAGTCGGAGCTGTGTGCTGTACTGATACTGTCCCTCTCAGTCTGTGAGCTGTGTCCTGTACTGATGTTGTTGCTCTCAGACTGTGAGATTTGTCTATCCTGACCATGTCTCTTAGTATTTAAAATGTGGCCTTTACTGATATTAAACCCTGTTCCTGTTAGATCTATTAAATAGATTCACATTGTTTGAACACAAAGTACCATTGAATCAATCAGAATAAAAAGAGGATTCAGGCTGATGAGCCGCATTTGAGCAAGATGCTGTCTTTGAAATAAATAAATTTGATAAGGCATTGGTAAATCAACAGATAAAATCCAGGCTTAGGATGAGAAATGACAAGTTACATTCACACCACATAAGTGCCAGGCAATGATCATCTTCAACAAAAGGGAATGTATGGGAGCCTCCCCAGGCCACCCCCCTTGTACCCTCTGACTCCAGCCGACCCATAAACAGCATGGGAATGCTCCAGCACAACCAGAGCAATCATTTTGGCTGGGATGAGAGTGTGAGGGGCATGGAGTGTTTACATGCAGCTCTTGTTTGTCAGGCTCTCCCGTGCCGATCCCGATCCCGTCGTGTCATAAGCCACATGCATTGATATTGCACGAGTTCCATGTGGGCCCCGGGCTAGCCCATTACCGTGTGTGGAACTCCTCTGGGACCGCTGCCACTTTCGGGCTGTAGAACACTCACGGTTCAGCCCCCGCGTCAGCACTTAGTCTATCAAATGGAGAATTACTCCCAGGATTTCTCGTCCAGATACAAATTCACACCTCAAAGAGTGGAGTCATTTTTATGCTTTAATAGTGTAAATTAGATTTCAGGAGCTCAATTTAAGGTGATTATTCATGGATTATTCTTATGTTAAAATCTCTACACAAAAGCTAAACTCCTTGGGGAACAACTGGAATCTTCTCATCTGTTTTGCTCCAAGGGTTTATTCAGAAGTAACCGGTTTGAATTGTTGTGTGCACAAGATTTGAAGAAATATCTTTGTTCTACTGAAACTGCAATTTCTCTGAGAACGTTTTTCCCCGTTTTGAAACAGAGCAGACAGTTCATTCCATCACCAAATGACTTTAAGTTTGGAATTAACCCATTCAATTCCCAGCAGGATGAACCTTTTGTCTTCATTTTTAAAATAAATTACACAGTGACGATGGTATCCAGTACTGCAAAGTGTAACAACATTTCCAGCCGCTTCCTGCAGACCCTCTCTGGATTCTTCCGCCCCGCCCACCACAGGCAGGACGCAGACCACGAAAAGGTTCATTGACGTTGGGAGTGAATTTCCCATCGGCAGGTGGGTACGGCCGGAGAATTCCGCCCTTGTGACACAGCGCGGTGACAATTTGATCCAAAGACTCTGCTGTTTAAGGCAGCAGGGTAGCATTGTGGATAGCACAATCGGTTCACAGCTCCAGGGTCCCAGGTTCGAACCCGGCTTGGGTCACTGTCTGTGCGGAGTTTGCACATTCTCCCCGTGTGTGCGTGGGTTTCCCTCCGGGTGCTCCGGTTTCCTCCCACAGTCCAAAGATGTGCAGGTTAGGTGGATTGACCATGCTAAATTGCCCTTAGTGTCCAAAATTGCCCTTTGTGTTGAGTGGGGCTACTGGGTTATGGGGATAGGGAGGAGGTGTTGACATTGGGTCGGATGCTCTTTCCAAGAGCCGGTGCAGACTCGATGGGCCGAATGGCCTCCTTCTGCACTGTAAATTCTATGTATGTTTCAAAGAGTTTTGTTATTTCCTGAGCCATATACTTGGGAATGGAAGATCTGAGATAAACACACTAACTAATTAATGACAATCATTTCAAAGCCATCAAGAAAGGGCAAAAGACATTGGAATTAATGAATTGAATATACATGAATTAATATTCTAACCAGCTAAAGGAGAACTTTCCTGGGTTATAAAATACACTTCAGCTCATTTCTGTGAATATTAAGAAATAAACTCTACGTGGAGTTCTCTGAATTTGAGACGATTTGGAAATTATCATTTAGTCTTCTGCTTAAGTAATGAGATGTCAGCTGAGATAAAGAGCAATTAATCAAATTGAATGTTTATCTTATTTTGTTAAATAAGAAAATATTGTATTGGACTGTAAAGATTCTCCAGGGCTCATGAACGAGATGTGCGATCAATTGCAGTCCCACTTGACCCAGAGTTGCAACACAATTGGATTAAACAATAATTCTTCAAAAAGTACCCAAAGTCTTTGGCCCTTGGTTGCCCAGTAATTACAGTTACTAGGTTTGTATATTTTAAACACAATTACCATTTATTTACAAAGAAGTACAATGAAATATGCAGCAAATACAACTGGTT
Source organism: Scyliorhinus canicula (assembly GCF_902713615.1). Taxonomy (NCBI): domain Eukaryota; kingdom Metazoa; phylum Chordata; class Chondrichthyes; order Carcharhiniformes; family Scyliorhinidae; genus Scyliorhinus; species Scyliorhinus canicula. The sequence goes on from NC_052158.1 coordinate 32,391,758, forward strand.
AACTATTATCTAATCCCTAATTCCCCACTTTAACTGACCCCACCTTCTACATATACACACACAAGAGAGGCTCACACAGAGGAGAAGAGAGTGGTGAAAATAATAAGAATGAAAGTAAAAAAAAAAGAGTCTTTGTTTCAGATGGCTGTTTCTTGCACTGCTCTTCTCTTCAACATTTGCATTCAGTTCGAGGTTTTCACTGTAGAGTGATTCAGGCCTCTGCAGATTGAGAAAAAGAGCAGCGCACCTGGAGAGAACATGAGGGAGCGAGAGAGAACAGGTCGTTTCCTTTTAGCATCCAGGGTTCAAACACTGCTTTCCTCAGGTCCCTGGAAATGATCCCACTCAGGCAGGATCAAATCACCACCTGTTACCGGGCAGAATACGGGCTTTTGGCCAATTCATTGGCCACCAGCCAATCAATCGAACTGAGTTCCACGCCATCTCTCAGGTGCCACAATGTCTGAGTTTTGCTGTCCACAGCAAGCAAGTAACTTTGAATTCTTCATTTCCCTTGCTTGATTAAAGATATATATCCATTAAGTATCCATTGATCAACATGATGACAACAAAAATAAAGAAATGGAAAACTAGGTAAACAACATGAATGACCCTTACAGATAGAATGGAATCTAATGAGATGTTTAACATTGTCTGGGAGCGTGGAGAGTGGGGGTCAGACGATGTGAGCACGGGAACCCTGCATTTTCAGAAGCACATGCTCTGCTCAACGTTTAATCCTTTATTTTATCCCTGTGCGCATTATATAATTGAGTATAATGACAATTATATAATGGGGGGGGGGGTAACATGTCTCTTGCACTGAGTCCCTTGTTGATCCGCACTGGAATTTTGCAATGAGCCAAATTAAATCATAGAGAATCCTTGTTTGGTCATGGCAGTTGGCTGGGGTGGGACCCATTTCGCAGTGGCATTGTTGCTTGTGTGCGGGTCTTCGCCCTGGCATTGCTGTGGACACCAGGATGTTGACAGTCATTGAGAATGTTGTTCTGGATGAGGATCGTGGCTCCGCGGTGCAGGCCTTTGGATCTCACTTTGAGGAATTGTGAGGGATCCATGAGAGAATGGTGGAGGCACAGGAGAGAATCCTGGTATTTACAGAGCACTTTCCCTGGTGAGGGTCCACTTTTTATTCGTTGTGGTCCTACTGCACGGTGTGTCGTCGAGCCTGATAGGTTCGAGAGGTGGTGGCTGAACAAAGAGTGTCTGTGAGTCCGGTCCTTGCGAGAAGTGAGGGCCGCAGCTGAAAAGAGAACTGGGATGTTCCTCCACAAAACTACAGAACACTGGAATGGCAAATCTGACTACTCGCCTGCTGAAGTCAACGCGACTGGAACCTTCAGTGGCAATGGCCGGACCGCTTAATCATCACCTCCTCACATAGAACATAATAGCGCAGTACAGGCCCTTCGGCCCTCGATGTTGCGCCGACCTATGAAACCAATCTAAAGCCCATCTACACTATTCCATTATCATCCAAATGCTTATCCAATGACCATTTAAATGCCCTTGAAGTTGGTGAGTCCACTACTGTTGCAGGCAGAGAATTCCACACCTTACTACTCTCTGAGTAAAGAATCTGTCCTGTACCTATCTCCCCTCAATTTAAAGCTATGTCCCCTCGTGCTATCCATCACCATCCGAGTAAAAAGGCTCTCACTGTCCACCCTATGTAATCCTCTGATCATCTTGCATGCCTCTATTAAGTCACCTTCTTCTCTCTAACAAAAACAGCCTCAAGTCCCTCAGCCTTTCCTCATAAGATCTTCCCTCCATGCCAGGCAACATCAAGGCGAATCTCCTCTGCACCCTTTCCAATGCTTCCACATCCTTCCGATAATGCGGCGACCAGAACTGCACGCAATATTCCAAATGTGGCTGCACCAGAGTTTCGTACTGCTGCAACATGACCTCATGGTTCCAAAACTCAATCCCTCTACCAATAAAAGCTAACACACCGTACGCCTTCTGAACAACACTGTCAACCTGGGTGGCAACTTTCAGGAATCTATGCACATGGACACAGAGATCTCTCTGCTCATCCACACTACCAAGAATCTTACCATTAGCCCAGTACTCTGTTTACCTGAGGTGGTCACAGAGGACCAGACGGGCTTCGTCAAAGGTAGACAGCTTACCGCGAACATCAGGTGCCTGCTGAACGTGATAATGACCCCCTCCGGGGAGAGAACACAAGAGGTGATCGTCTCCCTGGACGCAGAAAAGGCCATCGACAGAGTCGAATGGAAATACCTCATAGAGGTACTGGAGCGGTTCGGGCTTGGAACAGGGTTCACCGCTTGGGTAAAGCTCCTATACAACGCTCCCATGGCGAGTGTACGGACCAACAATACCAACTCCCAATACTTCCAGCTGCACAGGGGCACCAGACAAGGATGCCCACTGTCCCCGCTGCTGTTCGCACTAGCAATCGAACCGCTAGCAATCGCGCTCAGGGCAGCAAAACATTGGAGGGGGATCCGAAGGGGAGGTAGAGAGCACAGAGTCTCACTCTATGCGGATGATCTGCTCCTCTATATCTCGGACCCACAAAGCAGCATGGACGGAATCATAGCGCTCCTGAAAGAGTTTGGAGCCTTCTCGGGCTACAAACTCAACATGAGCAAAAGTGAGATCTTCCCAGTACACCCGCAAGGGGGGGGGGGGGGGGGGCAGCACTATAGGGGCTGCCGTTCAAACAAGCCCGAAATAAATTCCGCTACCTGGGGATCCAAATAGCCCATGACTGGAAAGGGATCCACAAATGGAACCTCACCAGCCTGACGGAGGAAGTTAAAAAGGACCTGCAAAGATGGAACACACTCCCACTCTCCCTCGCGGGGAGAGTCCAGACGATCAAAATGAACGTACTGCCCAGGTTCCTTTTCCTGTTTAGATCCATTCCGATCTACATCCCCAAGGCCTTTTTCAAAGCGCTGGACAAACATATCATGGCGTTCGTATGGGGGGGTAAAAATGCTAGGATCCCAAAGAAGGTCATACAAAAAACAAAATCCGGGGGGGGCTAGCCCTCCCGAATCTACAATTCTACCACTGGGCGGCAACAGCCGAGCGAGTAAGGGGATGGATCCAGGAGCCAGAAGCCGAGTGGGTGCGTGCGGAGGAGGCCTCCTGCATGGGAACCTCCCTCCGGGCCCTCGCCACGGCAGCACTCCCATCCCCACCCAAAAAACACTCCACCAGCCCAGTGGTGACAGCCACCCTCCAATCCTGGAACCAACTGCGGCAGCAATTTGGCCTGTACAAAATGTTGGACAAGGCTCCCATCTGCAACAACCATAGGTTCAAACCAGCACTGACCGACGCCACCTTCAAAAGGTGGAGGCAGGACGGGGGGACACTGACAGTCAGGGACCTATACACGGACGACAGGATCGCAACACTGGACGAACTGACAGAGAAATTTCAGCTAGCTGGGGGGAACGAGCTACGGTACCTGCAGCTCAAAAACTTCCTACGAAAGGAGACAAGGACGTACCCACAACCGCCACGACAGACACTATTGGAAGACCTACTGGACGCAAGTATCCTAGAGAAAGGGAACTGTAGTGACATGTATGACCGACTGGTAGATAGGGACGACACCGTACTGGACGCAACAAGAAGGAAATGGGAGGACGACCTGGGGATGGAGATAGGGTGGGGACTCTGGAGCGAAGCACTGCATAGGGTCAACTCCACCTCCACGTGCGCAAGGCTCAGCCTAACGCAACTAAAAGTGGTACATAGAGCCCACTTAACGAGAAACCGTATGAGTAGGTTCTTCCCGGAGGTGGAGGACAAATGTGAGCGGTGCCAGAGAGGCCCGGCCAACCACGCCCACATGTTCTGGTCTTGCCCCAGACTTGTGGAGTACTGGACAGCCTTCTTCGAGGCTATGTCCAAAGTGGTGGGGGTGAGGGTGGAGACATGCCCGATAGTGGCGGTCTTCGGGGTTTCAGACCAGCCAGATCTATTCCTGGGGAGGAGGGCGGACGCCCTTGCCTTTGCCTCCCTGATTGCCCGCCGTAGAATCCTGTTTGGCTGGTGGTCAGCAGCACCACCCAGAGCTGCAGACTGGCTGTCCGACCTCTCGGAATCTCTCCAAATGGAGAAAATCAAATTCGCCATCCGAGGGTCGGACGACGGCTTCCACAGAACGTGGGAGCCATTCATGCAACTGTTCCGGGACCTGTTTGTGGCCAACGTACATGAGGAAGAATAGTCGGGTGGCCAAGAACCAGGGGAAAATGGACGGGAATCGGGGGAAGGTAGCCGGGGGGAGGGGGGGGGGGGGATACGGGCTCGGTATGGGAGTTTGATGGCAAGCCAAGGCCCAAAACCAAACTATAAATAAATGCCTATAAACATGTGCCTCGGCCATATTGGGGAATGTAAAATATGTATACTGGCTAAAGGGGGCGGCCACAATTATTGTTATGAAGATGCTTACCTGTAAATATTCATGTTAAAGTTTTGTGTTTTCCTTTTTTTTTTTCTCTCTCTCTAATAACTTGTAATTTGTCATATATAAAATATGAAAACTCAATAAAAAAAACATTTATAAAAAAAGCCCAGTACTCTGTATTCCTGTTATTCCTTCCAAAATGAATCACCTCACACTTTTCTGCATTAAGCTCCAGTTGCCACCTCTCAGCCCAGCTCTGCAGCTTAGGAGCTGTTTGTAGGGAAGTCTGTAAACTACTAAACATTAACTGGAATTTACACTGTCCTTATCATCCACAATCATCAGGACAAGTGGAACGTATGAATCGAACTTTGAAAGAAAGACTGTCTAAATACAGCCAGGAAGGCATGAATTGGGTCCAAGCTTTGCCAATAGTATTATGCAGCATTAGAGCAACACCAAATAGAACAACAGGCCTGAGCCCTTTTGAAATCATCACAGGCAGACCAATGTCTCTGCCAGGAACTATTGACTTGAGGAAAGCAGACTGTCATTTAATGAGTGATGCTTTGCTGTCTTACTGTCAAAATCTAACAAATGCTGTTAGCTCTGCTTCTCAACAGGTGTTAGCTGCGTGGGGTGATCCTCCGGAGGGTGGACACGACCTGGTGCCCGGTGAAGAAGTGTACGTCAAAAAGCTGCAAAAGGAACCTTTGGGATCAAAGTGGGAAGGTCCTTTCGTAATCCTTCTTACCACCCAATCCGCTGTTAAGTTAAAAGGAAAGAAAAGTTGGATTCACGCATCGCACGTGAAGCGCGCGTACAAGTAAAATGTTTGCCGCAATTTTAATTTTCAGTTATTTGATTGACTTTGTGAATGTTGTATCAGAAATGAATAAGAACACATTCCTTTACACATCTAAGATATATGCTGAAAACTTTAACATTTCTAATTGTTGGGTATGCATTGCAACCCCTACTAACTCAGGGGAGGGTATTCCCTTTCTAACTATTCCCTTTAATGCTTCAGAAACAGCAGAATGGTACATCTATCAAAGTGTCCCTCGCTCTGTGGTGACCCGTTCTGGAGCATATACATGTGAAAATGGGAGGTACCAGGTTGACATCCAAAAATCTATTAACTTATGGAAATCTGCAGGCTATCCACTAAACACCTTTTCAGGATGGCACCAACTTCAATTTAACCCTGACAACAAACCTCAACATCTTAACCTCCCAACTAATATTAAACAAAAAGGATCAATTTGCCTCATCAGTAAGGACCCTAAAGGGATACCAATGGGTAATAGTAATTGTACTAACTATGTAGATGTTAACACAGCTTTTAAATGTACTAACGACCGCTTAGAAAGAGTTATGCGGTCCTCAAGGATAACAGGCATACCTAACCTCAGAAATAATAAAACATTCGAAGACCAATGGCTCTTAGAATATATTTACTCATATTCTGCTTATAATGGAACTTATTTTATTTGTGATGATAAAGCATATCCCTGGCTCCCAAGATCCTGGTCAGGATCTTGCTATTTAGGATACATGGTACCTGCCATTCGTCATGTGACTAATCTCCTGCATATTTCAGAAATGACTGTTCAAAGAAAAAAACGTTCTATCACCTTTAGAGATGCAATTTTTGCTAGATTCATTCCTTCCTATTGGGAAGTAAGGATGGAGAATGAGTTAAATAAAATAACAACCATCATACAAGATGTGGCAGAATACACTGCCACGGCCTTAGACAAAATCTCTGACGAAATGCGAACAATTCGAACCGTGGTATTGCAAAATCGAATGGCACTTGACTATGTGCTAGCCAAAACCGGTGGCACGTGCGCCCTGATTGGTGCAGAATGTTGCACTTTCATTCCTGATAACTCTGAAGAAGTTAAAGATTTGGTATTACATATCCAAAAAGAAATCAAAAAACTTGATCCATCCCAAGTTCTCTCTCTCTGGGATAGAATTTGCGGGTGGTTTGGATACACAGGAATGTCCATAATGAGAATAATCCTATTCTCCTGTGCAGCTGGATTCATCATTTATATGACATACCAGTGTGCTACGTGCATCAAAGAACTATTCGCTAAGCGCAGGGGGCCAACTGTCAGAATGATTCACACTAACCCTACTGCACCCCCAATTGCCGTAATATCAATCAATTATTTGTATAATCTATTAATACTGAATCTGTAGCATCAAATTTGACTAATTCATTAATTGTTATTTTGTAATAATGATTCTTTAAGAATTTTAATGATTATTGTTGAAATACTTGTTGCAATACTAAGTTTCCATTCTATTGTTTAAATCTGCAATGACAATATGAATGAATTATTCTTTGCGCTTTTACCTATCCTATCGCTTTAATGATATCTTTTATCTTATTCTGATATATCTCACTTGATCTTTCGATTTATCAAAGGGGCGACTGTAGAAGTCAGGTATTTTAAATACACTTAATATAGGTAAGAAGACTGTTTAAGACAGAAATATTAAATCCCAGTTTTAAAATGAAAGAAATATACAACTTCCAAACTCAGACATGTGTTTGGGAAAAACAGAACCACTGATAAAAACATCACATTTTTCCAAGGGCAAGGGCGGAATCCATAGCAACGAGGGATAAGGATGAAGGATTGTACGGTTCTCACGCCGCTCGAGATTAGGTTGAATCATATCCCATAAATTATACAAGCTAAAAAAAATATCTTGAACTATATTGCCTTGTTTTTAATAAATGGACAGTTAAAACATCGACTCAAATATAATATATATGTATATATTTGATTCCAACATTCTCAGTGAAACAATCTTATAAAAGACAGTTTGAGTTGTATGTTCTGAATTATGCCTAGCCTAGCATGATGAGATAACATGAGGTCTCCATGGTGGCAATAGGTAGGTCAGCATTAGACCAATTTTTGCTGGTTTTGATAAAGCACAATATCCCATGAGAAACATACCAATAAGCAACAATTAGAAGTGGCGTTACATTGTCATGATGGACGGCTTGTTATCAAATCAAATGTGTTTTGAATATAGTTTAAACCAATGAGGATTATAGTGAGGTGTGATCAGATCGCTTAAGACAGATATCAAATAGTATATCCATGGATGATTTGGCCACCATTTTTAGTGAGGAGAGGAGAGAAACGGGGGCAGTGAGAAGAGAAACGGGGCGGAGAAAAGACAGGTGGAGAAAGAAAGAGACAGGAAAGAGACAAAAGAGAGAGAGAAAGTAAAGGAAGAGAATTAGAAAAGAGTTCTGTATTCCTATTTCATTTTCAGCCTTTGACTTTTAAAGTTGTGTTCAGGCTATTGTCTCAGAAGATAATTCCTGTGAATTTTTGAAGAAAATCAAATTGTCTACAAACTACCTTTTAAATCATTTCCAAGTTGTAACCAATGAACTTTGAATAAAACAATTCTTATTTGCACCTGACAAGTTTTTAACTTGAATTTCTACTGAGTTTCAGCAATGTCTCACCAACAACCGGCAACCGTAAATTAAATAAAACTGGATCAAATCCTAAGATACTTCAGCGTCCCTCTGTAACCTGCAACATCCTTCCGCACTGTCCACAACTCCACCGACTTTAGTGTCATCCACAAGTTTACTCACCCATCATTCTAAGCCCTCCTCCAGGTAATTTAGAAAAATGAAAAACAACAGTGGCCCCAAAACAGATCCTTGTGGTACACTACTAGTAACTGAACACCAGGCTGAACATTTCCCATCAACAACCACCATCTATCTTCTTACAGCTGGTCAATTTCTGATCCAAACCGCTAAATCACCCTCAATCCCATGCTTCCATATTTTCTGCAATAGCCTACCGTGGGGAACCTTATCAAACACTTTACTGAAATCCATATCCATCACATCAACTGCATTACTGTCGTCCACCTGTTGGTCATCTTTGCAAAGAACTCAATAAGGTTTGTGAGGCACGACCTACCCTTCACAAAACCTTGTTGACTATCCCTCATCAAATTATTCCTTTCTAGATGATTATAAATCCTGGGGGGATTCCTGAACCGCGAGTCGGGCCACTCCGGCGCCGAGGAGAGGTGTGAACCACTCCGTCGTCAGGCCGCCCTGAAGGTGTGGAATCCTCTGCTTCTTCAGGGGCTAGGCCGGCTCCGGAGAGGTTTGTGCTGCGCCGGCCGGCGCGGAAGGGGCTTGGTGCCACGTCAACCGGTACCGAAGGGCCTCCGCCGGCCGGTGCAAGTTGGCGCATGTGCGGGAGCGCCAGCCTTTGCCGGCGTCAACCCAGTGCATGCGCAGGGGGGTGGTTTATCTCCGCGGCAGCCATCGCGGACTATTACAGCTGCTGGCGCTGAGGAATTGAGTGCCCCATGGCACAGGCCCGCCCATGGATTGCTTGGCCCCAATTGCAGGCCAGGCCATCATGGGGGCACCCCCCCCGGGGCCAGATCCCTCCGTGCCCACCCCCGAGGATCCCGGAAGCTGCCCTCAGAGCCAGGTCCCACCGGTAAGTACCTGTTGTAATTAACGCCGGCGGGATGGGCCGAAAATGGGTTGCTAGTCGGCCAATCGCTAGCCGGAGAATTGGCAACAGCTCTCGATTGGCGCAGCGCGATTCCCGCCCCCGCCAGATCCCCGGCGCCGGACAATTCGGCAGCCGGCGGGGGCGGGCTTTACGCCGACCCCGGCGATTGTCCAAGCCGGCGGGGGATCGTAGAATCCTGCCCCCTATCTCTTATAATCCTTTCCAAGACTTTTCCCACAACAGAAATAAGGCTCACTGGTCTACAGTTACCGGAGTTGTCTCTACTCCCCTTCTTGAACAAGGGGACAACATTTGCTATCCTTCAGTCTTCTGGCACTATTCCTGCAGACAATGATGACATAAAGATCAAAGCCAAAGGCTCTACAATCTCCTCCCTAGTTTCACAGAGAATCCTAGGATAAATCCCATCCGGCCCAGGGGACTTATCTATTTTCACACTTTCCTGAATTGCTAACACCTCCTCCTTATGAACCTCAATCCCGTCTAGTCTAGTAGCCTGTATCTCAGCATTCTCCTCGACAACATTGTCTATTTCCTGTGTGAATACTGACAAAAAATATTCATTTAGTGCTTCTCCTATCTCCTTGGACTCCACACACAACTTCCCACTGCTGTCCTTGACTGGCCCTACTCTTACCCAAGTCATTCTTTTATTCCTGGCCTACCGATAGAAAACTTAAGGGTTTTCCTTCATCCAACCTGCTAAAGACTTCTCATATCGCCTCCTGGCTTTTCTTAGCTCTCTCTTTAGGACTTTCCTGGCTAACTTGTAACTCTCAAGCGCCCTAACTGAACCTTCATGTCTCATCTTTACATAAGCCTTCTCTTGACAAGTGATTCAACTACTTTAGAAACTACAGTTCCCTCGCTCAACCACTTCATCCCTGCCTGACAGGCACATACTTATCAAGGACACGCAGTAGCTGTTCCTTGAACAAGCTCCACATTTCAATTGTGCCCGTCCCCTGCAGTTTCCTTCCCCATCCTATGCACCCTAAGTCTTGCCTAATCGCATCATAATTGCCTTTTCCCCAGCTACAAATCTTGCCCTGCGGTATATACCTATCCCTTTCCATCGCTAAAGTAAAAATAACCAAACTGTGGACACTATCACCAAAGTGCTCAGCTACCTCCAAATCTAACACCTGACCTGGTTCATGCCCCAGTACCAAATCCAATGTGGCCTCGCCTCTTGTTGGCCAATCTGCATAGTGTGTCAGGAAACCCTCCTGCACACATTGCACAAAAACTGACCCATCTAAAGTTCTCAAACTATAGCATTTCCAGTCAATATTTGGAAAGTTAGTCCCCCATAACAACTCCCATTACTTTCGCTCCTCTCCAGAATTGACTTTGCAATCCTTTCCTCTTCATCTCTGGAACTTTCAGAAGCCGAAAGAAAACTCCCAACAGGGTGACCTCTCCTTTCCTGTTTCTAACCTCAGCCCATACTACCTCAGTAGACGAGTCCTCAACAAACGTCCTTTCTGCCACCGTCACACAGTCTTTGACTAACAATGCCACACCTCCCCCTCTTTTACCACCTTCCCTGAGCTTACTGTGACATCTGAACTCCGGATCCTGCAACAACCATTCCTGTCCCTGCTCTATCCATGTCTCCAAAATGGCCACAGCATCTAAGACCCAGGTACCAATCCATGCTGCAAGTTCACCTACCTTGTTCCGGATGCTCCTGGTGTTGAAGTAGACACACTTCAAACCACCTTCCTGCCTGCTGGTACACTCCTGCGACCTTGAAACCTTACTCATGACCTCACTACTCTCAACTTCCTGTATACTGGAGCTACAATTCAGGTTCCCACCCCCTGCTGAATTAGTATCAACCCTCCCGAAGGGCATTAGCAAATTTCCCCCCCAGTGTATTGGTATCCCTCTGGTCCAGGTGTAGACCATCCAGTTTGTACAGGTCCCACCTACCCCAGAATGAGCCCCAATAGTCCAGGTATATGAATCCCTCCCTCCTGCACCATCCCTGTAGTCATGTGTTCAACTGCTCTCTCTCCCTATTCCTCGTCTCACGAGCACGTGGCGCGGGTAACAACCCCGAGATAATAACTCTTTGTTCTAGCTCTAAGTTTCCATCCTAGCTCCCTGAATTCCTGCCTTACAACTCCATCCCTTTTCATACCTATGTCGTTGATGCCGATGTGGACCACGACTTGGGGCTGCTCGCCCTCCCCCTTAAGGATTCCGAAAACACGATCCGAGACATCACGGACCCTGGCACCTGGGAGGCAACACACCAACCGCAAATCTCTCTCGTTCTCAGAGAATCCCCCATCTGTCAGGGGCAGCGCGGTAGCATGGTGGTTAGCATAAATGCTTCACAGCTCCAGGGTCCCAGGTTCGATTCCCGGCTGGGTCACTGTCTGTGTGGAGTCTGCACGTCCTCCCCGTGTGTGCGTGGGTTTCCTCCGGGTGCTCCGATTTCCTCCCACAGTCCAAAGATGTGTGGGTTAGGTGGATTGGCCATGCCAAATTTCCCGTAGTGTCCTAATAGTAAGGTTAAGGGGGGGAGTTGTTGGGTACGGGTATAGGGTGGATGCGTGGGTTTGGGTAGGGTGATCATTGCTCGGCACAACATCGAGGGCTGAAGGGCCTGTTCTGTGCTGTACTGTTCTATGTTCTATGTCCCCCTAACTATGGAGTCCCCAATGACTAATGCTCTACTCCTCTCCCCCCCTTCCCTTCTGAGCAATAGGGACAGACTCTGTGCCAGAGACCTGTACCCCATAGCTTACCCCTCAATGACTGGTCCATATACCCTAACATATAGAGAGAGAAAGAGTGAGAGAGAGAGTTTGAACTCAATTCTCCCTTCAAATATGTATGAATGTAAATACATGTGTTTTACCATTTCTTGCACGGAGTAATTAATAAGCTCACTCTATCTTCAACTGAAGGAAGTCTGGTTAAATTGGCTCCTTGTGAAACATAACCTTTGCCCAGATACCAATAATCAAAATGTAAAAGGGATCGTTTTAGATTAAATCTTGTTGAGACCAACTGAGGGGATGGAATAAAGACAGGGAGCCAGTTTGTTCCTCCTGCTCCGGGACTGTAACACTTTGGGAGTGTCCCTGCCAGACTGTGACAAAGTCAGGAGTCCAGCCCGGATTAACAACTTTGCGGAACCTGGATTGAGCTGCAATATTCCTGATCAGTGTGTTAGTTATTATTGTTTTATTAATTATTAAACTTAGTCTTTCTTTGATTGAAGAAAGTCTGGTTCAATGGGGCCATCTAAAAAGTAAATATGTTTGGACTAGGAAATAGTATCCAGAGGGGAAAGGATCACTTTTAAATTAACCTTGTTTTGACCAACCAAGGGGAGTGTGAATAAAGAAGGGGAGACAGCGAGTGCCTCCTCACCTGGGGTCATAACAAATTGGGGTCCCGTTCTGAAAGTTACATTGACTGATTCCTCTTGGAGATATTTGTGTCCATGCTGATTAGCTCTTAAATTTGATAGTCTGGCCACCGCACCCTGGACGTTCAGAGGAGCAGAAGCAAAGATCATGAGGCAAGATGACCAGCATTGAACTTTTAAGAAGACAATGAAAGTCTGGAAGGTTTCGCGAATGGTGCAACTGTTGTGTGATATGCATGACTTCACCAGGAAGAAAATAAGTTCAATGGAGACAGCACGGCTTCAATCTTATTTGTAGACAGTGAAAGTTTGGATGATTAGCAGGATACAGCGCAGAATCCGTACGGACCTGATAGACTTTGACAAATGCAAAATGAGGCTTTGTGTGAAAGGGCAGAGAGGTTACCACTAAACATGATGGGTGAAATCATCAAAGCTTTACCAACAGGAAAAACAGTTCAGACCAATATTCTTATTTCCCTGTTTTACTGATGTTCCATTGGAAAGTACACAAGACCAGTTCATTTAAACATTTTTTTTAGAGTACCCAATACATTTTTTCAAATTAAGGAGCAATTTAGCGTGTTCAATCCACCTAACCTGCACATTTTGGGGTTTTGGGCGCGAAACCCAGGCAAACACGGGTCAAATGTGCAAACTCCACACGGACAGTGACCCAGAGCCGGGAGCGAAGCTGGGACCTCAGCGCCGTGGGACTGCAGTGCTAATGCACACAAACCAGTTCAGACCAGTTTTTCCCTGTTTTACTGGTGTTACATTGTAAAGTGTACCCTGACAGCTCAGACCTGTATTCGTTTTGCAGCAGACCGTGCACCCTTGCACGGTTTCCTGGCAGTGTGTGGTGGCTTGAATGGGAAATCCCATTGACAAGCGATGGGTGTATTGAATCCTTCCACCAGCGAAAGGCGAGTCACCGAGAAACACAAGGTTGGGGATCCCAGTTTTACTGATATTCCATTTTAAAGTGTACAAGATCAGTTCAGAGCAATAATCTTAATTCCCCATTTTGCTGTTTTTACTTCTGGGCTGGAAAATAAATCAATGAAGAGCAATTCCAATAGATAGGAAAATATATAGAGATGACTTACGAATGTGAAAATCAAACAGAAGATTAAAGCAGGAATTGGAGCATTAGTTAGTGTGCAGAAGTGATTTATTCAGTGTCAGTGCAACACGTTACCTGACAAACAGTGTGACATGAAGCTGTTTATACACCTTAAAGTGTAAGAAACATTTTCAGATGTTCAAGGCACTGACTTATTCTCCATGGAACAACTAACTTGAAGACAATTACAATGTTAACTGTCAGAGGGAGGAGAATCACAGAATCCCTTCAGTGCAGAAAGAGGTAATTTGGCCCCTCGAGTCTGCACCGACGAGCTGAAAGAGCACCCTTACCTAAGCCCACTCCCCTGCCCTCTCCTCATAACACCACCTAACCTTTGTATAATTTATCATGGCCAATTCACCGAACTTGCAGATCTTTGGACTGTGAGAGGAAGCCAGAGCACGCGGAGGAAACCCACGCAGAGACGGGAAGAAAGTGCAAACTCCACACAGACACAAGGAGAACGTACAGACTCCGCACAGACAGTGACCCAAGTTCAGAATTAAATCTGGCTTCCTGGCACTGTGAGGCAGCAGTGCTAACCACTGTGCCACCGTGCCGCCAAAAAGGAATTTTGGGTTTGAATAATTGTAGACAAAGGAGATATAATAATTAATAAGAACTATCTACAATCTGGATAAAGGTCAAGGGAGAGCTGGGGATTCTTTCAAGTCCATGGGTGTGATTCTCTGTCAGCGGGATTCTCCGCTTCACTGGCAATGCACCCACAACAACGGGTTTCCCGACGGCGTGGGCTGGCCACAATGGAAAACCCCATTGGCCGCCTGTGGGAATGGGACTCCTGCTGCCGGTGGAAGCGCTCCAGAAAACGGGCTGGCGGGACGGAGAATCCCGCCCCATATATTTTCTATGGCTGAATTGCCATAGAGGCTAAAGCAAATAATTATCCCTCAAACGATATACAGGCTAGGTTGGGTTATGGTGTTAGGATGGGGGAGTGGGCCGAGGTGGGGTGCTCTTTCAGATGGTCGCTGCAGACTCAATGGGCCGAATGGCGTTCTTTTGCCTGTAGAGACTCTATGGATTCTTTGGATATATGCCGGAATTCTCCGGCCATTCCCTGATGGTGGGATTCTCTGCCACCACTAGCAGTGTACCCCTCCCACAGGTTTTCCAATGGCATTGGGTGGCCTCTATGAGAATTCCCATTGACCGTGGCAGGACCAGAGAATCTTCCCGCAATCGAATCAGGCTACCAGGAAACACGCAGCTGGGAGCCCGAGAACCCCGCCCATAATCTGGTGTTCTATTTGAATATAGTATATGCATAATACACAAAAAATTAGCAGCACTCCTGTAAAAGAATAAGAAGTTACGGAAATGAGTTTATACTTTAGAAATAACTATGTTGGTCAAAGGTGAGTTATGAGAATTCATGAAGAATATTTCCTTCTCAAATGTGGGGAGAACTGTAAGAAATAGGGGACTTCAGAAATGGTGTTTTTTAGAACTGTGCAGAATTCGCATGGATTTCTCCATCCTGACTGACCTCTCTCCCTCTCAGAATAAAAAGAACAATTCTAAAGAATCAGTGACTAAGACAGAATACAGATAAAGGTCACAAGGATTGCACTCTGCGATGAGGGCACAAGACTCTACAAATATTCCTCAACAAATAGAAAAGGGCCTTTTGATGACCAGCATAATCAAGACAAGGTGAACAGTGTCGGGAGGTGAGGACCCTGACATCTTAGATACCGGTCCTGTATCCATTGGTCAGATGGGTTTGAGCAGGTGATTGAAACTGGGCAAACTACATCAGCCCGAGAAATAAAATATGCCAATGTCTCCTCGTCAGTGGTCCTTGTCCTTCGAGGGAAGTTGGGCCGGGGAGAAGGACAAAATCCAAGAGAAGAGTTCTCTAACACTTAGACTGGAGAGAAGGATGCTGTTATCCCACATGAACATCCTTTGTAAGAGATGTCCGTTTGTGCTCTGGGATCAATGAATTGCTCCTCATTGTCATGTGTTTATTAACATTTCCTGTCAATTGTGTTAATGCACGAGATCCAAACTGTTGCTTCTTCATAAACTTCCATAAAATTACTTAGGAATATTGGACTGTCTATCTTATATTATCTGCAGCTCCAGAACCCAAAATGATGCAAATCGGTGAAATGGGAAAATATTCAGCAACGGAATCTGATGCAGAAGGTGCTTTAAGTGATGTATTTTGTAAGCAAGGATGAGAAGAGATAATAGAAACCCAACAGTGCAGGTTTAAAGGGATTGCAGGGACAGAGAGATCTGAGTCTGTGCTTTATAAAATTAATTTACAGGTTCATCGGCATGGTTGCATAGCGGTTAGTACTGATTCCTCACCGTGCAAGGGGCCTGGGTTCAATAGGTACACCCACTGTACTGTTCGGAAGGGTGTTCCAAGATTTCGACCCAGCGACAGTGAAGGAACAGCAATATATTTTGTGATGACTGGTTGATGTTCGGAAATTGGATCGAAGATGGGTGGTCAAATTAGGGGCTAACAGCTTGAGGGTAAAACTGCTAGCACTAAGCCAGAGGTACACGGCCACACCTGGCCTGAGTTACATTGTCTCATTCAAACTTAACCTCTTTAATGACAATAAACAGGATACCTCTGTTCAACCTGGGTGATTCATTCAAGATCCATTGTCCTATTGAGGAATTGAACAAAGATGGGATAATTAGTTAGGATGATGTAGAACCGGGTATAGGAGCCAGAGAGTAGGGTAATGAGTTCATCAGGGAATGAACAAAGGAACTGAGCAAAGCATGGCCAGGAAGGGGGAAAGGCAGTTGCTAGGACGAGAATGCTGAGTGAAAGGGGCCCCCCTGAAGGACTGAAGAATGTGAAGTGAGCCAATCAGGATATATGGCCCGGTCAGGAAGTGTATAGGGATGACCTATGGGAATCTTGCAATCATTACTGTTGCCTTATTTAGTCGTATGTATGTGAAACTTGATGCAACTTGAATGTATCTGCACAGAAATGTTTTGTGCTTTATGCTCACTCTCGCTGTTGAAGATCCAGGAGACACAGATTGTGTCCTGTGCTTTTAATAGAGTTAGTCACCCAGCTAGCTGGTTAAAATACGCAATAATTGATACCTACAAATCCATCTCAAATTTTATTGAGACCAGACTGACAGCAAAAGAATCAGGATTGTCATTATCGGACACTCTAATCTGGCCAGCCATTAGCCCATTACAGAGTCTAATGTCTGCCTTTGTCCATAAATTGGAGGTTAGTTACATAATGATACCATGGCTCCTGTGTAAATGGAGTGGGTAATAAAAAGCCCAGAATGAGTTCACATCTGCACACATCTGGACAGAACCATCTTTGAGTGGCTGAGCTGAGCTCAGAGAGATAAAAGAATCCTGTTCGAAAAGATGGGGAGAGAAGGATTTGGAGAACTTCCGGAAGAGGCCATGAAAACACTGCCACAGAGACAGACTTTCTTACAGGGTCTGAAAGAATCTCACTACCAGCAGGAATATGGTCTGCAATGCAAATATCTTTTTTGCCTTCCTCTGTAAGTGGAGTTTTTTTTTTTAAATTTAGATTACCCAATAATTTTTTCCAATTAGGGGTCAATTTAGCGTGGCCAATCAACCTACTCTGCACATTTTTGGGTTGTGGGGGTGAAACCCACGCAGACACGGGGAGAATGTGCAAACTCCACACGGACAGTAACCCAGAGCCGGGATTGAACCTGGGACCTCAGCGCCGTGAGGCAGCTGTGCTAACCACTAGGCCACCGTGCTGCCCTCGTAAGTGGAGTTGAGAGCTGTATGTTCATTTTGCATTTACATGTTCCATTAACATTTCCTGTTTAATGGGAAATAATGTGTTTGGCTTAAGAGATACATGTAAGCTGCCCGCGTTATGTTTAAATATTGTTTTTCTTTTGTTATAAAAAAGTTTTCTTTATAAAAAATAACCAAACCCTATTTCTCGTATAATCACTCCTGGGAGGAATCAGTCTTCCGCACAGTTTTAAAAATAAAAAAGTTGCAGTTCTGGTCCAGTATCTTAGCCATTGCTGTAATCTGGTCTGACGCCCGTAACAATTTCCAAGTCAGGATTGAGAGTGGCTGGGCATCATGGTGGCGGTGGTTAGCACTGCTGCCTCATGGCACCGAGGACACGGGTTCGATCCCGGCCCTGGGTCACTGTCCATGTGCAGTTTGCACAATCTCCCTGAGACTGTGTGGGTCTCGCCACACAACCCAAAAAGAGCAGGGTAGGTAGGTGCAGGGTAGGTGAATTGGCCAGGCTGATGGTGATGGTGTTCCCATCTGTCTGCTGCTCTTGTGCTTCCAGATGGTAGTGGCCCTGGGTTTAGAAGGTGCGGCCTAATGAGCAATGCTATCTGAAGGCAGCAGCACAGTTTGATCCTTGGCTTTCTCGATAGAGACAGAGAGCAAGAAAGCATAGAGGGTGTGCCGAATATTTATAAAATATTGGTTAGACTCCGCTGGAGCATGGTGTCCATATCTGGTCACAGTAGATTCTAGGGAGGATGTCAAGGCTTTGGAGAGGGTGCAGAGAGATTTTCTGAAATATTATAGGGAATGGGGAGATTCTATCTTCCAATGGGACTATTCAGTGACAGAGTTTGTGGATTTATTGTTTAGGTATGCATGATTTATTTAATGTTATTTCCAGTTCTGCACTGGTCTGTTTCTGACAACCAAAGGTGGGAATGATTTGCTGAATTTTCTAGACTTGGAAATAGAATTGACATATTTGATTGGTCAACAATTTGTCATTGTACATTCTGTTTGATTCTTCACATTTGGTCAGTCAGATATCTGAATAATAACACCAGCTGATTGTGGTTCTGTAATGTCATTTAGGGAAGGAAATCTGCCCTCTAACCAGGTCTGGCCAACATGGAATTCCAGACTTACAGTGATGTGGTTAACTCTGAACTGCCACTTTGTTCAAGAGCCATTAGGGATGGGCAATGAATGCTCCCTCGACAATGGCACCCTCATTCCATTAAAGAACAAAGTTTAAAAAACAACTTGGAGATTTGAAGAGCTGAGGAGTGACGCTGTGAATTCTGATACATGGAGGTATGACATGAGGAAGTGTTGACATCCGAAGGGACGCAGTCTGAGGAGAAATGCCCCAAGGGGGCGACAACATGAGGGTGAACGCAGAATCTGGTACATGGAGATGGGACTGGGTCTTGTTGGGTGTATCTGTGACTCATTCTCTGTGACCGTGAGTGAGCTGCTTCATGTGATTTTTATGTGGTCATGGACTGAAAGTGAAATAAGCTGGACTGCAGCCAGTGTACGGACTGTGACAGGGGATTGTCAGGAATGTGTAACAGATTTCACTGACATCACCAATCAGGATTTAGCCCCTGATACTCAGCTACCTGAAACAGTGTTTGTCTTTGAAACAACAGTGACTGTACCTCAAATAATTCACAGGCTGTCAGGTACTGTGGGGGATCCTGGGACACGAGCTGTGTTGCATGGGTATGAGAATGATCAACAACTCTGTAAAGTTACTTCAGGGACTTCCCGACAGATAAGGGAAGAGTAAATGGAGCAAACATCAACAATTGTGGGTCCTGTGGGAAGTAGATAAGCAGCCAGAGTGATGGTGAAATATGGGCAGGTTAAATTACAGAGGCTGTGTTACAGGGCATTGAGATCTCTGAAAGTATTTTCTCCCAAGGTCTATTCATAATAATAATCTTTATTATTGTCACAAGTAGGCTTACATGAACACATTTTCAACCCTTTCTCCATTCTCCTTCACCCTTGTGCCCCCTACCCACAAATAAACCAAAATCCCAGATAGAAATGGTAAACCCAATAACTTACCACAAGTCCAAAAATCAAAACAACGTCCTAAACATATCGCAAACCCAACCACAAACCCTCACACCCAGCAACCTACCCTCTCTGTAAACTCCTCCAGCTCTCCACCCTCCGGGATACCTCAGCTCCTCTAATACTGACCTCCTGTACACCCAAATTTAAATCACTCCACTACTGGGATTGTGTCTTCAGCTTCCAGAACACTGAGCTCTGGAATTCCCGCCCTAAAGCTCTCCGTCTCTCATCTCACTTTCCTCCCTGAAGACATACTCTGAAACCAGCCTCGGACCAATCATTTCTTCAATGGCCTCACATCTCCCTGTGAGTCTCAGTATCATATTTTCATTACAAAGATCCTGTGAAGTTCCTCAGGGATGTTTTATTACATGATAGTCATTTAAGTTGTGCTTTTCACCAATGAAGATACAAACTAAATATTAGAAAGAGAGGAAAACCAAGGGGCAAATAAGAATGGGAAAATTAATATAATTGATAGGTGGAGAAAATGCATTAAAGAAATGTGAGGGATTTAAATCCAACAAAATCCCAGGACAGAATGGACAACATCCCAGGATTCTAAGAGAGGTGGCTGCAGAAATAGTTTTACTTTAAATTAGTTTATAGAATGTCGGCATCGCTGGATAGGCCAGCACTTATTCCCCATCCTTACTAACCTTCCTGAAGGTGGTGGTGATCTTCTTTCTTGAACCAACACAGTCCCTGTCGACGCACAGTGCTGTTAGGCAGGGAGTTCTGGGATTTTGACAGTGAAGGAATGACCATCTCTTTCCAAGTCAGGGTGGTGTGTGGCCTGAAGTGGAGCTTGCAGCTGGGGATGTTCCCAGATAGCAGCTGCCCTTGTTCTTCGAGATGGTAGTTGTTGTGGGATTGGAAGGTGCTGCCTCAGGAGCACCTTGGTTAGTTCCTGCAGCGCATCTTGTAAATGGTACACATGGCTGCTACTGTGCGCTCGAAGGTGGAGGGAGTGAATGTTTGTGCAAGGAGGAGCACTAGAACATACAGTGCAGAAGGAGGCCATTCGGCCCATCGAGTCTGCACTGGCCCACTTAAGGTCTCACTTCCACCCTACCCCAGTAACCCAATAACCCCTCCTAACATTTTTTGGCTGCTGAGGACAATTTATCATGGTCAATACACCTAACCTGTATGTCTTTGGACTGTGGGAGAAAACCGGAGCACCCAGAGGAAACCCACGCAGAGAACGTGCAGACTCCGCACAGACAGTGACCCAGCCGGGAATCGAACCTGGGACCCTGGTGCTGTGAAGCCACTGTGCTAATCACTTGTGCTACCGTGCTGCCCATAAATCAAGTTGTCTGCGTTGTCCTGGATGGTATCAAGTTTCATGCGAACTGTTGAAGCTGCTCTCATCCAGGCAAGTGGGGAGTATTCCAAAACACTCCTGACTTGTGCCTTCTAGATGCTGGACAGGCTTTGATAAATCAAGAGGTGAGTTAGCTGCTGGAGAATTCCTAGCCTCTGACTTGCTTTTGTAATACATTTATATGGCTAGTCCAGTTCAGTTTCTGTTCAAAGGTAGCCTCCAAAATGTTTATAGTGAGGGATTCAGCGACAATGCCACTGAATGTCAAAGGGTGATGATTAGATCCTCTTGTGTAGGAGATGGTCATTGCCTTGCCCTTGTGTGGCGTTAACGTTACCACTTTTCAGCCCAAGCCTGGATATTGTCCAGATCTTGCTCTATTTGGACATGGACCGCTTTAGGATCTCAAGAGTCACAAATAGTACTAAACATTATGCAATCATCAACAAAATGTCCCCACTTCAGAACTTATAATGGAAGGAAGGTCATTGATGAAGCAGCTGAAGATGGTTGGCCGAGGACACTACCCTGAGAAACTCCTGCAGTGATGTCCCGGGACTGGGATTACTGACCACTAACCACTGCAATCATCTTCCTTTGTTCCAGGTATGACTCCAACCAATGGAGGGTTTTCCCCCTGATTCCCAATTACTCCAGTTTTGTGAAGACTCCTTGCCTTGATGCCACTCTTCGTCAAATGCTGTTTTGATGTCAAGGATGGTCACTCTCACCTCATCTCGAGAGTTCAGATGTTTTGCCCATGTTTGAACCATGGCTGCAATAAGGTCAGGATTGGAGTTATCCTGGTGGAACCCAAAAGGAGTGTCAGTGAGCAGGTTATTGCGAAGGGCCGCTTGATAGCACTGGTGACTACTCCTTCCATCACTTTACTGATGATCGAGAGTAGGCTGATTGGACATAATTGGCTGGGTTGGATTTGTCCTAGCTCTTGTGTACAGGATGTTGTGTTAAGCACAGTGATAACACAGGCTGCAACTGGACGCAGCTTTACGTGAGAGAAACGCTGCACCTTGAAGTTAATTCAGTATGATTTATTGAACCTGTCAGTTAGCTAAATCCTCTGTGAGTTCGACTCTCTGCTAACCTAGTGTGATTAATCTGTCTGACTGAACCAGACTAGCTCTTAGCCACGTGCTCTAGGAGTTATATGACATGTACACCCTGACTCTCACTGTAGATATCACCAGTGGAAAGAGGCGGAGTGTGAGTGCCTTGAGCGTTTGATAGTGGGAATCCACCCCCAAGTGTTCTGCCTGCTGATTGGTTATGTCCTGTTCTCTGTATTCATGAGCTGTCTGTTTGTCTCTCATTATGTGCATGTCTACATATCTTGACATAGGATCTGCCTGGGCAATTTTCCACATTGCCATGTTGATGCATGTGTTGTAGCTGTGCTGGCACAGCTTGGCTAGGGGTGCGACAAGTTCTGGAGCACAAGTCTTTAGTTCGATTGCTGGAATATTTCAGGGCTCTGTGCATTTTCCAGTTCCTTCAGCTATTTCTTTGGATCATGTGGAGTGAATCAAATAGGCTCTAAACCGGCAACTGTGATGGTGGGGACCTCTGGAGGAGACCGTGGCAGACTCAGCACTTCTGACTAAAGATTGGTGCAAATTCTTCAGCCTTGTCGTTTGCACTGATATTCTGGGCTCCTCCATCATTGAGGATGGGATATTCGTGGAGCCTCCTCCTCCAGGGAGTTGTTTAATTATCCACCACCATTTACAGCTGGATGGAGGCAGGACTGCAGAGTTTATATCAAGTCTATTAATTGTGAAATCGCATACCTCTGTCACTTGATGCTTATGCTGTTTGGCATTGTTGCCTTCTTTCATTTGGGGTGAACCACAAGCTTGTTTCTTATATCGACCAAATTACCACACAACCAATACGTTAGCTCAAAAACACAGTTTACTGATAACACGACTTGAATCTCTGTGTAATAATACACGCGGCTCCGTACTAAACTACACCTAACAATGAAGATGGCCTTCACTTAACTTCGAGTGACCCGCACTGTGCGAGATAAGGCCTTTATCCGGTCCATGCAGTCGGTTTGGAAGTGGTTGGATTCATCTCAGCTGGGCTCGTCCTTCAGGAATGGTCGCTGGGTCCTTGAACTTGGTTGTTCTGCTGAAGTTAATCGCACACAGGCCAGATGCAAGAGTGATCTCTAGTGTGCAGGGCTTTTTATCCTTAGCCTCCTTCGTACTCTTTTGGGCAGTCCTTATTCCGGGTCCAACGGATCGAGAGGGTTTCAATCACCCTCATCGATCTCAGCCAATGAGGAGGCAGATACCTCGATGGCTGGGCGGGTCCTAGCTATCATTGTCCCAGGCACATAGGCCTTTCCAAATAAGAGGGGGATGGTGCCGGTTCGTCTGCTACTGTTGTAACTCCTTCATTCAAACTCCATTGTCCTGGGGGAAATGGTGATCGACTCTTAATGGATACAAGTTTCAGCCAAGTCTGGTTTCTTTGCACAATACACAGAGGCTGTGTACCCGTCTGTGTCCCAAATTGACCACAATTCCCATGGTCCTTTGCAGGTGGCCATTTTACATGGCTGCAGCTTGCAAATGGACCTGTGCTGTAGCTTCACTAGGTTTAAATCTCATTTTTTGGTATTCCTGCTGTGGTTCCTGGCGTGCCCTCCTGCACACTTCATCGTACCCCTGGATTGAGTTAATCCCCTGGTTTGGTGGGAATGGGAAAGTGGAAGATATGCCAGGCAATGAAGTCACAGATTATGGTTGAGTAAAATTCTGCTGCTGCTGATGTCCTGCATACATCATGGATGCCCATGCTCGGGTTGGTAGGTATTTTCAAAATCTATCCCTTTGAGCACAGTGGCAATGCTCCATGGGATAGATAGTTGGATGCAATGCTTGCGATTTTCCAAATTCTCTCACCACCCCCTTCCCCCCATGTACTGAACAGATCTGTCCGGTTGATGATGATAAACTAAGACACAGCTGCTTTCTTTCCTAGAGTTTATTGACATAATTCACAAGCAACATTACTCCAAACCATCAACGGTATCCCAGCTGTCCCCATTGATAATTGTTCAAATACCCATCATCTATTTAATGATGGAATAGTCATTAAATGTTAACAATGGGATTATCATTGGCTCTGTTGAGAGATTCTACCACCATTTATCTCCTTTTTCAAAGACCTAGACACCATCAGTTGTTGGGGATTTGGGGTATAGATTTTAAGTTATTTGTATTATTTGAAAACATTATTATATTTTCAATAATTCTTGTGTCCTATATCTGTTTTGCACCGAAAATGTTGTTTGTTGTTTTATTTGAAAAATATATGAAAAGCTTAATAAAAACATATTTTAAAAATACAATATTTTTGGGAGTAACATTTAACCACATAATACTTATTAAACCAATGGTTTAACACACTGGGCTAAATCGCTGGCTTTTAAAGCAGACCAAGCAGGCCAGCAGCACAGTTCGATTCCCATACCAGCCTCCCCGGACAGGCGCCGGAATGTGGCGACTAGGGGCTTTTCACAGTAACTTCATTGAAGCCTACTAGGGCAGGAAGAAAAATGGCAGGGCTATAGTGATAGGGGACTCAGTTGTAAGGGGAATAGACAGGCGGTTCTGCGGACGCAATCGAGACTCCAGGTTGGTATGTTGCCTCCCTGGTGCAAGGGTCAAGGATGTCTCGGATCGGCTACAGGACATTCTTGGGGGGGGGGGGGTGTTGTGGGGGGTGAATAGCCAGCTGTCGTGGTGCACAGAGGCACCAATGATATAGGTAAAAAACAGGGTGAGGTCCTACAAGCGGAATTCAGGGAGTTAGGAGATAAACTAAAAAGTAGGACCTCAAAAGGTAGTAATCTCAGGATTGCTACCAGTGCCACGAGCTAGTCAGAGTAGGAATGTCAGGATAGATAGGATGAATGCGTGGCTCGAGAGATGGTGCAAGAGGGAGGGATTCAAATTCCTGGGGCATTGGGACCGGTTCTGGGGGAGTTGGGACCAGTACAAACCGGACGGTCTGCACCTGGGCAGGACTGGAACAGATGTCCTAGGGGGGGTGTTTGCTAGAGCTGTTGGGGAGGGTTTAAACTAATGTGGCAGGGGAATGGGAACCGATGCAGGAAGTTGGAAGGTAGTAAAACAGGGACAGAAGCAAAAGGAAGCAAGGGGAAAAGTGCAAGGCAGAGAAGTTATAGTCAAAAATCAAAAAGGGCGACAGTACAAGGTACAGTGACTGAGGGGAGCTCAGTGAATAAGCCCAGTAATACTAAAAGGACTAAAACTGGAGATGTTAAGATTCAAAACAGAGGTAAAAAAACCAACGTAAGTGTACTTTACCTGAATGCTCGTAGTATTCGGAATAAAGTAAATGAGTTGATGGCACAAATCATCGTGAATGACTATGATTTAGTGGCTATTACTGAAACATGGTTAAAGGATGGTCACGACTGGGAGTTAAATATCCGAGGGTATCAAACTATTCGGAAGGACAGAGTGGATGGTAAGGGAGGTGGTGTTGCTCTGTTATTTAAGGATGACATCCGGGCAATAATAAGGGATGACATCGGTGCTATGGAGGATAAGGTTGAATCCATTTGGGTGGAAATCAGGAATCGTAAGGCGAAAATGTCACTGATAAGAGTAGTCTGTCGGCCACCAAATAGTAACGTTATGGTGGGGCAGGCAATAAACAAAGAAATAACTGATGCATGTAGAAATGGTACAGCAGTTATCATGGGGGATTTTAATTCACATGTCGATTGGTTTAACCAGGTCGGTCAAGGCAACCTTGAGTAGGAATTTATAGAATGTATCCGCGATAGTTTCCTAGAACAGTATGTAATGGAACCTACGAGGGAACAAGCGATCCTAGATCTTGTCCTGTGTAATGAGACAGGATTGATTCATTATCTCATTGTTAGGGATCCTCTCGGAAGGAGCAATCACAATATGGTGGAATTTAAAATACAGATGGAAGGTGAGAAAGTAAACTCAAATACTCATGTTTTGTGTTTAAACAAAGGAGATTACAATGGGATGAGAGAAGAACTAGCTGAGGTAGACTGGGAGCAAAGACTTTATGGTGGAACAGTTGAGGAACAGTGGAGAACCTTCCAAGCGATTTTTTACTGTGCTCAGCAAGGTTTATACCAACAAAAAGGAAGGACGGTAGAAAGAGGGAAAATCGACCGTGATAATCTAAGGAAATAAGGGAGAGTATCAAATTGAAGGGAAAAGCATATAAAGTGGCGAAGATTGGTGGGAGACTAGAGGACTGGGAAATCTTTAGAGGGCAACAGAAAGCTACTAAAAAACCTATAAAAAAAGAGTAAGATAGAGTATGAGAGTAAACTTGCTCAGAATATAAAAACAGACAGCAAAAGTTTTTACAAATATATAAACAAAAAAGAGTGGCTAAGGTAAATATTGGTCCTTTAGAGGATGAGAAGGGAGTTTTAATAATGGGAGATGAGGAAATGGCTGAGGAACTGAACAGGTTTTTGGGTCGGTCTTCACAGTGGAAGACACAAATAAAATGCCAGCGACTGATAGAAATGAGGCTATGGCAGGTGAGGACCTTGAGCGGATTGTTATCACTAAGGAGGTAGTGATGGGCAAGCTAATGGGGCTAAAGATAGGCAAGTCTCCTGGCCCTGATGGAATGCATCCAGAGTGCTAAAATAAATGGCGATTTTCATTTTTCATTTTACCTTATCCATGTGATTAAATGTTAACAATGTGATTAACACCAGGGATGGTCCTGAGGATCAGAACTCTCACTCCGCATGCCGATTCCACCTCTCAGTTAATGCAGTGTGAATTGGCCGTCAATGATTATGATTCCTGGGGTCTGTGCAGGTTAAACAGAGCAGATCAGCTCAGATTAAAAATACAGCAAGAAAGAGAAATCACAGATATACACAATTTCATTTGTACAAACACATATGTGGATTCGCTGCCATCAATACATCAGTCACTCGCTGGCTCCTCGAGGAAATAAAGCCTCCCCTGATTCCCTCATCCACTCCTTCCACTGATTGCCCTGGATCACCAGGAAGCTACTGGGGCAGAGAAGAAATACGTAGTTATAGGAAGAGGAAAACCCAGCAGACACAGAACACTCCCAACAAAACCCACCAGATGCCCGATACCTAAAGCGGCAGAAAGCATACGGAATGCTTGCCTCATTGGATGAGGCATGGAGTAAAAAACTGGCAAGTCATGGCTATAGTTGTATAGAACCATGGTAAGGCTGCACTTGGAATATTGCACATAATTCTGGTCGCCACACTAACAGAAAGCGGTGGAGGCTTTGGAGAGGGTGCAGAGGAGTTTACAGGATGTTGCCTGGTCTGGCTAGTGGAGAGGCTGAATAGATGGACTGTT